>NC_056726.1:1074570621-1074613949 GCF_019279795.1 Protopterus annectens | reverse complement strand
CACACACACACACACACACACACTTGGCAGAACTGGGAGTCGAATATACACCTAACTACCCTATCACACTACAGCATGACGCATTTACAGAATGCACTACTGAGATTACTAAACACAGCAGTCCCACAGGCATCCTTCTAGGTGCATGTTGACATCCGCAAAGGCAAAGATGTCAGTGGGATATATCTGTGGTGTGAAGCATCTAAAAGCATAACCTGAGTCCCCAGGCAGACGGGAGCATGCGCACACACACACACACACACACACACGCACACACGCACACACACGCACACACACACACACACACGCACACACACGCACACACACACACACACACACACACACACACACACAAACACTTGGCAGGGCTGGGAATCGAACTTACACCTAACTAACCTATCACACTACAGCATGACGCATTTACAGAACGCACGACCGAGATAACTAAACACAGCAGTCCCACAGGCATTCTTCTAGGCGTGTGTCGACATCCGCAAAGGCAAAGACGTCAGCGGGATATATCTGTGGTGTGAAGCGTCTAAAAGCATAACCTGAGTCCCCAGGCAGATGGGAGCATGCGCACAAACACACACACACACACACACACACACACACACACACACACACACACACACATGGCAGAACTGGGAGTCTAACATACACCTAACTACCCTATCACACTACAGCATGACGCATTTACAGAACGCGCTACCGAGATTACTAAACACAGCAGTCCCACAGGCATTCTTCTAGGTGCGTGTCGACATCCGCAAAGGCAAAGACGTCAGTGGGATATATCTGTGGTGTGAAGCATCTAAAAGCATAACCTGAGTCCCCAGGCGGACGGGAGCATGCACACACACACACACACACACACACACACACACACACACACACACACACACACACACACTTGGCAGACTGGGAGTCGAACATACACCTAACTACCCTATCACACTACAGCATGATGCATTTACAGAACACGCTACCAAGATTACTAAACACAGCAGTCCCACAGGCATTCTTCTAGGTGCGTGTCGACATCTGCAAAGGCAAAGACGTCAGCGGGATATATCTGTGGTGTGAAGCATCTAAAAGCATAACCTGAGTCCCCAGGTGGACGGGAGCATGCACACACACACACACACACACACACACACACACACACACACACACACACACACACACACACACACACACACACACACACTTGGCAGAACTGGGAGTCGAACATACACCTAACTACCCTATCACACTACAGCATGACGCATTTACAGAACACGCTACTGAGATTACTAAACACAGCAGTCCCACAAGCATTCTTCTAGGTGTATGTTGACATCCGCAAAGGCATAGACGTCAGCGGGATATATCTGTGGTGTGAAGTGTCTAAAAGCATAACCTGAGTCCCCAGGTGGACAGGAGCATGCGCGCGCACACACACACACACACACACACACACACACACACACACACACACACACACACACACACACACACACACACTTGGCAGGGCTGGGAATCGAACTTACACCTATCTACCCTATCACACTACAGCATGACGCATTTACAGAATGCGCTACCGAGATTACTGAACACAGCGGTCCCACAGGCATTCTTCTAGGCTCGTGTCATCATCCGCAAATGCCAGGACACCTGCAGGGATTGTATAGAGAGTGTACGATCAGACATAGTACTGTCCCACGGTAGACGTACACAAACACACAGCAGTGGTGTACTCGGGGCAACTATACATGTATGGAGCACTACAGCAACAATACATAGACACAGTACGCACCACAGACAGTACACCCTTCAAGATAGTCACCCAGTGTGTACTCGGTAGGCATCCATCCTGATGTTGAAGACGGAAATCTGTTGCCTGGATGACCACTATGGCAATACAGGATGTCAACGGCCATGCCCATGCACAGAGGGACATCACCGACACAAGGTTTCACTGGCCATGGCCGCACACCTGGTAATATACGTCAGTTCGGACTGTACTGTGTGTCGATCTACATAACGGCGTACTGGGCATGCTCACATGCTTAGCTGTTGCAAAGGGCCGTCTTGCATGCAGGTGGAGTGTAAACACGGAAGGTCTCAGTTTGGACTGTACTGTGTGTCCATCTACACACCTGAGTACATGGACTGTACTGTGTTTCCGTCTACACAACAGCATACTGGGCATGATCACACACTTAGCTGTTGCAAAGGGCTGTCGTGCATGCAGATGGAGTGTACACACAGAAGGGCATAGTACAGAAGGGCACAGTAAGGTATAACTGTCCTCACGCACAGGGCGGTCACACACATGCAGTGACCTGTACACACACAGCTGCCATCACAGCTGTCACAGGTGCAGGTCACACACGTACACACTGCAGTGTACACTGTAGCTGTCAAGTCATCACCATGTTGTCGGTGCAGCAATACACAGCCTTACAGTACCACAACACCATGTGACACATGACCACTGGGTTGTACAGTGGTGTACACCAGCTGTGCAGAGTACACATGTACTGACAGGGATCCAGCAGGTGTTATGCATTATAACGATACCAGTATACATGAACAGGTCAGCTCAAGACATACCACGGCCCATACACAGCTGTGACACATGACTGTTGCTGTACACCAATGAACACACATCTGGATATGTCATACATGTGATTGTGTGGATGTGTGCATGGACTGCACACACAACACATACATACATAGCATAGCCTTTGATGTACCTCGTGCATAATAGTGGCCTAATCACTGCTACGCATGCAAATGGAAGGTGGGTCCATGTCTGTTGAATGCTCACACTACAGGGGGTAGCAATGTTGACCGGGACACATACCCTTGTACTGGTCGCCTGTGACACCCGTGATATCATACCACAGTCCATCTGTTATGTATGTCAACACACATGTCCAACAATAGCAATGCATACAAACATGGCAACAGGAGACACATGTGACATCTGTACTGTGCATGCAGCAACCATGCATGTGCAGTGGCCGATATCCATAACATAGTTGCACCTAACTACGACATGCAGTCGCAATGCAGCCCCATCATTGACACCTGTATACGGTGACAAACACACAGCATGTATGGAGGGATGTGTGTACATAAAGTGGTGAACCACCTGTGTAGATGTATGTGTGCAGGGGGTGGCTCACAGTTGTGTCCCACACCATCCTATCATGCCATGTGCAAACAGTACGCTATGTCACTGTTACGTGACGGTGCTGACATAACGCATACACAGCGGTCACATGGCACCTGTAACACCTACAACCTCCCGTGTACATATAGCAGCACAATTGCCAGACATAGCGTTGGTACACATAATGCAATCAATACCGCTGCGTGTTTATCAAACGTGTCATCATATGGCAGGTGTATCATTCCTAGCACTGCCATGTGTGTCCGAATGTGTGACCAGAGATGCCACATATCATGGGGATTATGTCCCAGTTGTTACACATCCCTGTACACCGTTGTAGAGATCTGTACATATGTCAGTGTGGGAAGCATGACGTCGGCCGGTGTGGTGCATCACACATGTCGGCTGTCTGTATACACATGTGTGGTCACCACAGTGCATGTGTGTGTATGTATATATGTCTGGTGCTTGGTGTGAGGGTGTATGCTACTATACAGTGAGAAATGATCACTAACCCTGCGTGGTGACTAACTCGTAATGGTGATGCAGTGCACTACCCTGTTGATGCCATAGGTCCCAGCCATACTGGCTACCTGTGCATGTTCCTTCTCTTGGGTTGGGAGGGTGGCCTAATGGTTAAAGTGTTTGCCTTATAAACACATGGTGCAGTGTTTGAGTCTCACAAGGGATAATTGGCTAGGCTTAAAATGGCTCGCAAGGGCAGTTAGCTTAGTACTAACCTAACCTATGAGCTGTGACATGTCGTGTGGGTGCATAGTACTGTGAGGGTGATGACCACATAGGCAAGGGTCCCCACCTCAACACTATGGGGTGTGCGTTATAGTGGTGTACACCCCTTGAATGTGGCCATGATCCTGTACTGTTACAGGGTCCTACTGCTACACAGTGTGGCCTCCAGCTACCAAGTGACACCTTACATCATCATTGGCCAGACCGGTGTACAACCCCTGCACCATGTCACCATACCTGTAATGTGTCCTGCTATGTATGTCACATCACTGTCCAGTGTAGCCTCTGGCACTGACCACATGCGTCAGGTGCAGTATATGTGCGGACATCTGTGTCATGTTGGTGTTTCCAGCAGTCAGGTTGAGAGTACATGTAGCATACTGATATTGCTAGACGTGCCTGTGAGTAATCCACAGTTACATGTGGGGGACTGCAAACACTGCAACCTGTAGGCACATGCAAGTACACCATAGGAGAGAACCAGGGTATCACAACCAACATGGTGCTACAGATGTAACCGAGACACATATCGTGAACACATCACAATGCCTACTGCACCTGAACTACATGGTATGACCGGTGCATGTCGACAGTACACAACCTATGTCACATACACATCTCTCAATATTCACACACAACCACTGCAACATACACATCCCTCACTATGCATACACAGGTAATATTACATACACCTCTCACTATTCTGTTCACCCTGTGCATCAGAATATTTGAGCATATCCCTGCACCGATGGTGTGGATGCAGGGATGCAGCACAGGCTTCATCATATGCACAGGGTGATATGTTTGCCAGGGGCATAGGCTGCACCAATGGATGACATCATGTGTGTGTAAGGACCGGTGATTTGATTGGACATGTCTGTTCAGAATGCATGTGGATGTAGTGGAGCCCTACAATTGTGTTTGCTGTGTGCGTGTATGTGTGTACACAGTTCTGCCATTTGTGTGGCCTACACGGGGTATAATTGACAGCCCCAGATTCTACAGACCAGGTTGTACAGCTCACTGTGTCCGTCCATGGCCACGTGATCTGTGCCTGCCTGGGGTTGCACGGGCACTACCAGGTGGAGGTACAGAGTGGCTACTGTCCGATGACACATGTCCGCTGAAACTGTGTCCCCACTGAGAACATCCAGGGCCACATCCACGTGGCCTGCTGTGTCCTGGTGTGGACAGCGCAGCACCAGCTGCACTGCTACTGCTACCAGCACTATGGGAGCGGGCATGTGAGGTGGCATGCTCACGTCGACCTACACTAGGTGGTGTTGCTGGCCTACGTCCATGTGGCCTACGCCTCACTCCTACCAGATGTTCCAGCACAGACAGCGCACGCTCGCGGATTGCCATGCCATGGTCAAGGATTCCGACCATGTCACCCAATCGCCTATCCAGAACATCAGCAATCTGCTGTTGAGCATTTGCCAATGCCTGGATGTTGTCATTTAGGGTATGGATAGCAGCCCTCTGCAGCCTCTGCCCTTCTCTGTTCTGCCATTCAGCACATGGCTGTGCCACCATTACAGTCTGGAACATGCGTCTGGTGATACCAGCTGCTGCGCTCTGTCCTGCAGGTGCATGTCTGCCAGAGGTCCTCCTATGAGCAGCACTGGCCACATGCCTGTGTGGCACATCTGCAGTCATTACACTGACACCATGGTGTGTAGACACACCTTCTGTAGCCACCACACGTTCCTGTTCCATGCTAACAGATGCTGACTGTCCTTCCTCTATGGCCACTGGTGATGCGGTATGTGTTGGCAGCAGAACTGTATGTGGGGAAGAGGGGGACATAGCTGGGATGTTAACCACTGGCACAGATTCAGCCCCTGATAACCCTGCCTGTACCTCATGCATATGTTCATCACCGCTAGTATCTGTGGGGACACTAACATCACATGGACCACAGGAGGGTAACGCACCTACATCACCTGTGAATGCAAAGAAATACTGTAAAGTAGACACAGACACACAGACACACACACAGATACACACACACACACACAGACACACCATGCATGTGATTTGACAGATGGCATGCAGCATGCCTGTGATACAGCAGAGGGCATGCAGCTCAGACATTAATAGTGTTAGTAAGCATACCTCCCTGGGGTGCACACTACAGCAAGCAGGTGTCATATCAGTAGCCATGCAGTTCACACAATCATGGTAGTATGCATGCATCCCTGTGATACACCATGTGGCCCAGAACAGGATAACAGTACACATGGCTGACGTGACCTTGACATATAATCTGTTGACATGTGCATTAACATGCATACATGTCTGACACAATTGCAGTGTTGTCTGTATGCCCTACAGATAGAATGCATGTTTAGCAAATGTGCATGAGTATGGGAGGGTAGTGTGAGCTGTCTACATTGCTATACAATGTGAAGTACAGACACTGTGCCATTGCATGGCATCATGAAGCATCTATATTGCTGTAGAATGTATAATATGTACACATTGCATAGCCATAACTGCATGCTATGACACACTCGTGATGTTCAACAGATCGTATATGGTAGACTTCAGTGACACTTCCAGTAGCTGTGCAAAGGCTTATAGGATGTCCAGTGTACCACATCAACTGTATAATTGGTCAACTAAGGCTATAATTGGACCATGTGTGGACAATGTGCAACAGGGTGTATACACATCCCATGTACTGTGTGGCTACATGTCTCTGGCCATCCCCCATGGCCATGTGTGCACATGTGTTGGCCAAATGTGTGTGATGGCCATCTATCTCACATGTCTGTGTTGTCCCATATGACATACACCCATTGATGTTAGATATTTCACAATCCACAGGGCTATGCAGACAATGGGTTGTATGTTTGGTATGTGGGGTATAGGTCATGCGATAGTGTGACAATATTGCAGACAGAACACTACGTGTCTGGGACATGTCAGGTGGCACATCACAATGTGTGCACCCAATGCAGAGGCATATGACACAATGGTGACACCTGTGGGCTGCCCATATCACAGCTCACTGTGTGGTACTGTGTGCATACCGCACATGTTGTCCCAATGCATACTACATATGCCTCCATTGTAGAACACCTCCACTGTTGTATGCACAGCTGACCACACATGTCGCAATGGCAAGTACTGTGCTTTCAAGTTGGTGTATCATTTTGTTTGTATATATTGCACATGGGTGGCCTGTGTGAATGATGGGTGATGTGACCTGTATATGGTGACTGGAACAAACTTCAAGTGTGCAAGTGTTAACTGGCCACATGGCAAATAGATCTACACTGTAACATGCCTGATACTGATGACAGTCTCACCTGCAATGGACTCATGTCTGTGTGGCATGCCAGAGGTACCTGTATAGGGGTGACACAGCAGTATGAACATTCTCCATGACTGTATGACAGCCATAGGTTGCACTGTGCATGTTAACACATTCACCTGTGTAATAGCATATAGTATGCACATGTGTGCATACACAGAGTAGCATACTGTAGTATGCAGCATGTGTGTCCACATACCTTGCATATGTTGTTACTTCACATAATGTACAGTGACACATGCAACTAAATAGGATATAATAGCCATATGTGCAGTACTGACTTACCAGGCAACTCCAGGCTCATTGTTTGATAGACACCCACCTCCACGATGGCAGCTAGTGTTTGTGGATGCTGTTCCCTGGGTGTCCCCAGACTGGCCAGTAGCTCCTCAGTGTGTGTGAGTGGGGGCTGGGTTGGTGGCCCACCACCTGTTCCACCTTGTTCCCTGGCAATTGCAGTGGCACGCTGTTTTGCATGTTGTATCAAGTCCGTGCAGTGTCTGCGCACCTGCTGGTAGGTGCGCTTATGGCCACCCACATCATTCACCCTCCTGCGTAGATCCTGCCACAGGTCATCCCACTGCTGGGCATGCTGTGGCACATGGCTGAACAACAAGTCATAGTTCTCAGGGAGCTGTGGGATGAGGACATCATCCTCCTGATGGCTGTATGCTGGAAGGTGTGTTCGGGGCATTATCTGTAAGGCATAATGATGGTGACAGGTCACAGTTTCAGAGATGTACAGAGATACTGCTGCACATACATTTCTATGACATCTACTACATCTGCACAGTTATCTTTGCAAAGCATCATGACACTGACACGACTGATGTGTTTGTGTCACACACATGTCACACCCATTATGCATTGGATATCATCACCATATATGTGTGTCACCTCATTACAGTGTTCATACTCCATGTGAATGCTGTCTTGCTGTGGGCATGTCTATTTGCCTGCACTTGTGTTCTTACCTATCTGCACATGCCTGGATGTGTCCACGGTAATGCTGTTGACCTTGATGCTGTGTATATGTCACATATCAACACAGTCACAGCCGTAATGGACTTGAGCAGTGACAATGTACACATACGCATGGACACCTGTACATGCATGTGTTTTGCCATATACATCGACACAGCACTGTACAACTGTTCAACATCCTGCCACGGATCTCCTGTGTTGCACATGTGATTGACATGGGACAATGGCTAGTCAGACGTCATTTGCAGGGATGGTTATCAACCATAGCATGTGCGGGCATGGTTTCCAAGCTGTAACAGACAGCCATTATGCCACCGCAAGGTGCATCAGTGCCACATTACTGATCCAGTCAGTTGATAGTACATCTACCATGCGACCATCACACCATGTATGACTGGGATGACATGTGCAGCTTTGATGGACAGGGTTGCATGGTATGGCGGGAGTATGTTGCATATATGGCACAGGGATCTGTCCAGCCTGTGGCGATCCTAGTATTAGGACGGTGGCTGCCCATGACATATGTCTTACAGATCAGGATATGGATATGTAGCATGTCCATCATCATGGTGTAGCAAATGTCTTTCTACAAGGTAGACAGCATGCTGCATAGTGTAGGTGAGGATTGTAAAGGTTGGTATCGCCCATCCACGCATGGCCATTACCCCTTAAAGGTGGTATGTGATCCAATATTGGTCACCACCGTGCTGTATATGCCTGTCCAGTGATCTCAGTGCTCATGGATGGCACCCTGACATGACATGGGTACCTCATATGACTACCTAAGGGGCCTGGAGATGTCACCAAGTCGGGGGGTGCACTGCACAGCACCATCCCTTGCACAGTGTCCATAATGTTGACCACAGCCTAGGTAGTAGTTAATGGGTACAGGGATGTTCACCTAGCGGTGACAATGCTGGTATCATCCATCAGACTGTGCACATATGTCACACACCTCACCCACATAGCCCATTCTGTATGTTGTTCACAACACTGACACAGCTATACTCATAGGTCATGGCCATTCACAGCCTTACATACACAGATGCCTAACATTTGTCTGTGTGGTTTGGGCTACAATGAGGGTGGAGTACAACACATTAACCCTGTTCTACTGTAGCTGGCACTGGTGTGATGTGCACATGTCACTCCTGCACCTTTTGTAGGTGTGAGTCTGTCAACAGGCCACTGGTGGAACACTCCTGTGACATACGAAGGTATTTGTAATCAAACATCTGTGCTGTCTTGTACATCTGTACTGCTAACATCTACAGTGATAATGGTTCATGGACATGCACACCATACTCAGCAGGGTTATAGTGTGGTGCCACCCATAATGACTGTCATCACCGCTTGTGGGTTGATATTATGCAACACCCTATCTGTATTGTATGGTCATGTTAGGCACTTGTTCAGAACTTGTGAGCATGTCATGAGCTACTGATTAATATAGCACCCATTCCACACCATTTCCCACAGGTACACTGGCTGTCCTACACTTCCCAGCTTGCTTATGGTACAACAGCTGTTGTACACACGCTTACATATCCTGTGGGACATGGTTGTATATACAGGCATGTCCAACTGTCACGTACCAGTGCTACTGCCTGTCTATATGATGGATATGTTGTACATGTGGCAGTAGAGCAATTGTCTCATGTACACATTCAATGCTCACCTCTCAACATACGACACTACAGCCTGTGGGGGATGCGCTTCTGCATCCGTGCTGGGGGCATAGCTCTCAAGTGTACCTCATTACGAGGAATGTACCTCATTTGGGGTCTTAAAAAGTGCATGTTCCTCAAGGTTCCAAAGTGAAAGGGTCTGTCACACATTAATTGTTGGAAATTGTTTAACTGATAGCCATGGCTAAATAGATGGGAATCATATTAATTCATTAGAATATCTTTTTTATACATAAAACCAGCCTATTTTAGCCATCATATGCCCTTCCTAGTTGAAGCTGTTAGTAAGCCAGTAGTAAGTGTTCCACATTTTGCCCATTTGTCATACATTATGAGGGCTAATGTTCCTCATTTTGTGGACAGGAGGTTGACAGCTATGGCTGGGGGTAATGCTGTCACCAACCCTGACTGCACCTGACAGTCATGTAGGGATGTGTAACATTTGCAACACTCCCCACCTATCACATAGTCTCACATGATCTCCACCACAGGCTACACCTACGAGGACAACTTGTGCAGCACGTCTCCTTACTCTGTGTATGCACCAGAGGTAGCCCCCATCATGGAAAACAACATCACCAACTTATAGCCCATAGACTCATACGTGCCCATCACATACAGCCAATAGGGAGTTATAACATTCACAACACACCAGTCATAGGTGACTCTGTAGGGAGTCCCACTGCAGTTCCATACAGCAGGCTACGCAAGGCGATAGTCGCTTACATCTTGCTGTCGGGTAACTGGTTCTGCAACATAACCTATGCACCCATGCCACACCTCACCAGGTATGATGTGACTTTCATTCTCCATGTTAGTGTGACTGCCCTGAGATGCCACTTCACAGACTACATGTGCAGGGACATGCAATAGCTCACCAGTCTTATAGCCCTGAGGGTGTGGGCCAAGCCCTCGGGAGCATTATGCATTTGTCCGGATACGATACCACTGTACAATGACCGACTGTGTCACTTCAACAGTTGCCTATGCTCCTATTGTCATTCCACAGGCATCTGGTATCTGTCCGCTTTGACTGACCTGGTCAAACACAATGCTGTGGCACAGATGACTTGCACCTGTCAGCCCTTGAAGTACAGCCCACATGTAAGGCTCTTGCTGCTTCTATACTGCCTGTCGTGCACAGTTTTGGGTGTTCTACATACCTTGTTATCGTTATGGAGTTTCGTCTCTATCTCCCTCACAGTGTTTCAACTGGTATTCGGTATGAGCAAAAGGTTTGAATGTCTGGCAAGTCATCCTTATATACGTCGATACCCATAACATGTGGTTTCATCCCACCAATTGGTGTTCCTGAGTGACTAATTACTTGCATATCAGCTGTGCAGTTACTCCATTCGCCAATTACATGGCAACTGTGGGGTATAATTGAATTCTCCACTTGGGCATTGCCTATTTGCCCTACCTTTGGGGAGACGGTCTGTATTGTGTTTTATGTGTAATTGCAACTGCTATGCATGGAGACAAGTATACTTTGGATTCATGTCCCCCGTGGATTGTGTGTGACAGCTAGAGTATGTGGTTCAACATGTGGGTATATCTGTCATCCCAATGTCTGATAACGGACTATTGCAAACAAAACCTGTAACATGGCTGTTTTTTTCCATTAAACAACCCCTGCAATTTTGCATGACGCCTTTAATTGTGTCTCTCACATGGTATGTTGAGGTTTTTGCAGATGTAATTGACTGACTGGATGTTTGTGCTGCTATTACAGTCTGTATTGCTTTAGTTTCTAGTGTGGGGGATGTCGGTGGGTGTACGTAGCATATACAGGTTTGTGGGGCTTGCATTTCTACATATTCCATATATATGTGTGTGGGCTCCGTCCATAATTAGAGAGCTAACAGTTAGTAGACTTATGTTATGGGATTGCACATTGGGCCATTGTTAATTGGTTTCTGTATCGTCTGCAGGTGAGCTTGCTACTTATATACCTCCGGAATTGCAGCGATATATCAAGGGATATGTGTAAGTGACAGCTATCCCTTGTACTTCTGACCCAGATATTTGCAGTCATTGCAGTTGTGTTGGTAAAAGAACCTGTTTGCCATGGGTTGCCACCTTTTCATATGGTCATTGTTGGACACTTGCGGGACACACAGCAGTGTTTACAGGCCAACACACTACCCGGAGGTACTGGGTGCAATAGACTGCATGCACATACAAATCAAGTCACCACCCAGTGAGCATGGTAGGCACTACATAAACCGCAAGGGATTCCACTCCATCAACTGCCAGGTCGTGTGCAATGCCCAGGGCATTATCATGGATGTGTGTGCTGGCAGCCCTGGAAGCTACCATGACTCCCATATCTGGCATGCCTCACAGCTGTATCAGGTATTTGTCAGGGGGGACATCCCACATGGCCATCTTGTGGGGGATGCTGGCTATGCACTGGAGCCGTGGATGATGACTCCCATCAGAAATGCACACACACCCATGCAAGAACACCATAATGAGGCACATGCACAAACCAGAATCATCATAGAGCATGAGTTCGGGATGCTGAAATCATGGTTCCGGTGCTTGGATACATCTGGTGGAGCCTTGCAGTACTCTCCAGGCACGTGTGCCCACATCGTCATAGTATGTGCCATGCTACATAATATGATCCTGCGGAAGCAGCTGCAGCAGGGACAAAATGGTGAAGGCCCTCATAGCCCACCGCAATTGCCAAGGCCATTACAGGCACAGAGGAATTCAGACCATGAACACACTGTGCCAGCCCCAGTAGGCAGACGGAGGTGTGCCCAATATGCCTACACCTTGGCGAAGAGGGAACGTATAGCACATACTCTGACAGTGTAGGCCCCTACGGACTGACACCTCTCCACCTGCACACACAGTAAAATGGATGGCACACAAACATAACCACCTGTAAATTGTAATGTATAGGTGGCCCAATGTGTGACCCCTACATAGGCAGTCCTCAAACATTGTACACACAACAGCTAGTCGAACACGGAATGTCAACACCTGAACAGTACATGAGCCTTACAGCATATGGTGGTGCTGTGTGCCTGTCACGTTCCCCACCAGATATATATATATATATATATATATATATATATATATATATATATATATATATATATATATATATATATATATATATATACATGTACACATATGCATATATATAACACAGATAGAAAGGGCAATAGAGTGATATATGTTGATATAGATGGATTCAGCGATATCTGCAAATATATATAGATAGGTCAACGACATTCATAACACCTTGGAGGTACAAATAAATAGGATACCGCCAACTATGGAATGTGTAACATACCGACATGCGTAACCATGAGGCTGAAAGACAGATAGAACACAGTACCAGAACAGTACAGCCACGAGTAATAGTATGATGATATGAAGGGACATTTAGTCACTGCTGCCGGTGTTGCGGTCCACGTAGGTACTGTGTTCAACTGTGTTTGTGAGTGCCGTAGTCTGTGTATGTGTGCGTTGAGGGTGCCGTGTGCATCTCCGTGTGACTTTAATATGTGTGTGTGTCCGCAACATGTGTCTTAGTGCCAAGTCAGAGGTAGATCAGTACGGTAGGTGTGGGTATAGCTAGCTGTAGGCATACGGTTACCACCTGTCCCACAGTAGGAGGGACAGCCCCACCCTGGGCAGGTGTGTCCTGACATAAAACAATACAAATGGCAAATGTCCAATATTATAGGACATTAATATGTCCCATATATAATGTAATAGTCGTATTTAATAGTTATGCCTGGATGTAAGAAACGTAAATGTTACATGCAATATGATAAGTAGCCAAAGTCCCACAACAGTAGGTATGTATTGAGGATAAAAGTATGTGCTAATCTGTGTACTGATCAGTGGGTAGTACAGCTAGTTGTACATAATATCAAATGCCTATTTGGATCAGTGTGTAGTACAGCTAGTTGTACATAGTACCACATGCTCATTTGGATCAGTGGGTAGTGCAGCTAGTTGTACATATTACGACATGCCCTTTTGGATCAGTGGGTAGTGCAGCTTGTTGTACATAGTACCACATGCCCATATGGATAAGTGGGTAGTACAGCTTTTTGTACATAGTACCACAAACCCATTTGGATGCGTGGGCAGTAGAGCTAATTGTAGACAGTATCACATGCCCACTTGGATCAGTGGGTAGTATAGCTAGCTGTACATAGTACCACATGCCCATTTGTATCAATGGGTAGTACAGATGGTTGTACATATTACCACATGCCCATTTGGACCAGTGGGTAGTACAGCTAGTTGTACATAGTACCAAATGCCTATTTGGATGAGTGTGTAGTACAGCTAGTTGTAAATATTATCGCATGCCCATTTGAATGAGTGGGTAGTACAGCTAGTTCTACATATTACCACATGCGCGTTTGGATCAGTGGGTAGTACAGCTATTTGTATACAGACCACATGCCTGTTTGGATCAGTGGGTAGTAGAGCTAGTTTTACATATTACACCATGCCCATTTGGACCAGTGGGTAGTACAGCTATTTGTACTTAGTACCACATGCCCTTTTGCATCAGTAGTTAGTGCAGCTTGTTGTACATAGTACCACATGCCCATATGGATCAGTGGGTAGTACAGATTTTTGTGCATAGTACAACAAACCCATTTAGATCCATGGGTAGTAGAGCTAATTGTAGACAGTATCACATGCCCACTTTGATCAGTGGGTAGGAAAGTTAGTTGTACATATTACCAATTGCCCTTATGGTTCACGGGGTATTACAGGTAGTTGTAGACAGTACCACATGCCCATTTGGGACAGTGGGAAGTGCAGCTAGTTGCACATATTACCACATGCCCTTTTGGATCAGTGGGTAGTACAGCTAGTTGTACATTGTACCACATGCCCATTTGGATCACTGGCTAAAACAGCTTGTTATACATATTACCACATGCCCATTTGGATCAGTGGTAGTACATCTAGTTTTACATATTAACACATGCTTATTTAGATTAGTGGGTAGTACAGCTTGTTGCACATAGTACCTTCAGCCCATTTGGATAACTGGGTAGTACAACAAGTTGTACATATTACCACATGCCCACTTGGATCACTCGGTAGTACAAATACTTGTAGGCAGTACCAAATGCACATTTGGATCAGTGGGTAGTACAGCTAATTATACATATTAACACATGCCCATTTGGATCAGTGGTAGTACAGCTAGTTCTACATAGTACCACGTGCCCATATGAATCAGTGGGTAGTATGGGTTTTTCTACATATTACCACATCCCCACTTGGATCAGGGATAGTACAGCTTGTAGTGCATAGTACCATATGCCAGTTTGGAAAAGTGCATAGTACAATGTGTCTTACATAGTACCACATGCACATTTGGATTAGTGGGTATTACAGCTAGTTGTACACAGACCACATCCCCATTTGGATCAGTGGGTAGTAGAGCTGGTTGGGAGGGGGGCCTAATGGTTAAGGTGCTTGCCTTACAAACACAAGGTGCAGGGTTTCAATCTCTCAAGGGATAATTGGCTAGGCTTAAAATGGCTCACAAAGGCGGTTAGCTTAGTAGTAATCTATGAATCTATAAACCTATGAACCTACAGCTAGTTGTACGTAATACCACATGCTCATTTGGATCAATGGGTAGTACAGCTTATTGTACATAGTACTACATGCCCATTTGAATCAAAGAGTAGTACAGCTAGTTGTTTATATTACCACATGCCCATTTGGATCAGTGGGTAGTACAGCTAGTTGTACACAGACCACATCCCCATTTGGATCAGTGGGTAGTAGAGCTAGTTGTACATAGCACCACATGCCCGTTTGGATCACTAGGTAGAACAGCTTGCTGTAAATATTACCAAATGCCCATTTGGATCAGTGAGTAGTACATCAAGTTTTACATATTACCACATGCTGATTTGGATCAGTGAATTGTACAGCTTGTTGTACATGGAACCTCCATCCCATTTGGATAACTGGGTAGTACAGAGAGTTGTACATATTACCACAAACCCATTTGGATCAGTGCGTAGTACAGTTATTTGCACATATTTCCACATGCCCATTTTGATCAGTGGGTAGTACAGCTATTTGTACATATTACTACATGCCTATTTGGATCAGTGGATAGTAGAACTAGTTGCACATAGTAACACATCTCATTTAAATCAGGGAGTAGTACAGCTTGTTGTACATAGTACCACATGCCCATTTAGATCAGTGGGTATTACAGCTAGTTGTGCATAGTGCCACATGCTAATTTGGATAAGTGGGGAGTACAACTAGGTGTACATATTACCACATGCTTATTTGTATTAGTGGAGAATACAGCTTGTTGTACATATTACCACATGCACATTTGGATCAGTGGGTCGTTTTGCTAGTTGTATATATTGCCACATGCCCATTTGGATCGGTGGATAGTAGAGCTTATTGTCATATTACCACATTCCCATTTGGATCAGTGGGCAGTACAGCTTATTGTACATAGTACCACATGCCCATTTGGATCAGTGGGTAGTACAGCTTTTTGTACATAGTACAACATGCCCATTTGGATCAGTGGGTAGTTCAGCTAGTTGTAGACAGTATCGCATGCCCATTTGGATCAGTGGGTAAGACAGCTAGTTGTACATATTACCACATGCCTTTTTTGTTCAGGGGATATTACAGGTAGTTGTAGACAGTACCACATGCCCATTTGGATCAGTGGGTAATCCAGCTAGTTGTACATTGTACCACATGCCCATTTGGATCACTGGGTATTACATCTTGTTGTATATATTACCAGATGCCCATTTGGATTAGTGCATAGTACAGCTAGGTATACAGAGTACCACATTCTCATTTGGATCAGTGGAAAATACAACTAGTTGTACACTGTACCACATACAAATTTGGATCAGTGGGTAATACAGCTAGTTGTACATATTACCACATGCCCATTTGGATTAATGGGTAGTACAGCTTATTGTACATAGTACCACAAGTCCATTTGAATCAGTGGGTAGTACAGCTATTTGTGCATAGTACCACATGCCAGAATGGATAAGTGGGCAGTACAGCTTGTTGTACATTTACCATATGACCATTTGGATCAGTGGGTAGCACACATTCTTGTACATATTACCAGATGTACATTTGGATCAGTGGGTAGTGCAGCTGGTTGTACATATTACCTCATGCCAATTTGGATCAGAGTGTAGTACAGCTATTTGTCATATTACAACATGCCCTGTTGGATCAGTGGGTAGTACAGCTTATTGTACAAAGTACCAGAGGCCCATTTGGATCAGTGGATAGTACAGCTAGTTGTGCATAGTACCACATACCAATATGGATAAGTGGGTAGCACAGCTTGTTGTACATTTACCATATGCCGATTTGGATAAGTGGGAAGTACAGCTTGTTGCACATTTTCCACATGCCCATTTGGATCAGTAGGTAGTACAGCTAGTTGTGCATAGTACCACATGCCAATTTGGATCAGTGGGTAGTACAGTTAGTTGTACATTTATTTATTTATTTATTTATTTTATTTTACATTTGTTAACCGGGGGTGTCTGACTGAGCCGAAAAGGCCATTTTTCAGCAGAGGCCCGGGGAGAAAAGCTCCACAAAGAAAAATTACAGACACACTTAGTTATTTAGACATAATCAGTATTACCACATGTCCATTTGGATCTGTGGGTAGTACAGCATCTTATACATTTACAACATGTCCATTGTGATCAATGGGTAATACAGCTAGTTGTGCATACTACCACATGCACATTTGAATCAGTGGGTAGTGTAGCTAGTTGCACATATTACCACATACCCTTTTGGATCAGTGGGTAGCACAGGTAGTTGTACATAATACCACATGACCATTTGGATCTGTGGGTAGTACAGCTAGATGTACATAGTTCCATGTGCCATTTAGGAAAAGCGCATAGTACAGATTGTTGTACATAGTACCACATACACATTTAGATTAGTGGTTAGTACAGCTAGTTGTACATAGGACCACATGCTCATTTGGATCAGTGGGTAGTGCAGCTTGGTGTAAATATTACCACATGCCCATATTGATCAGTGGGTAGTACAGCTAGTTGTTCATATTACCACATGCCTATTTGGATCAGTGGGTAGTACAGCTAGTTGTACACAGACCACATGCTCATTTGGATCAGTGGCTAATACAGCTTTTTGTACATAGTACCACAAATCCATTTGGATCCGTGGGTAGTAGAGCTAGTTGTAGACAGTACCACAGGCCCATTTGGATCAGTAGGTAGTGCAGCTAGTTGCACATATTGCCACATGCCCTTTTGGATCAGTGGGTTGTGCAGGCAGTTGTACATAGTACCACATGCCCATGTGGATCACTGGGTAGAACAACTTGTTGTAAATCTTACCACATGCCCATTTGGATCAGTGGGTAGTATATCAAGTTTTACATATTACCACATGCCTATTTGCATCCGTGGGTTGTACAGCTTTTTCTACATAGAACCGCCAGCCCATTTGGATAACTGGGTCATACAATGAGTTGTACCTATTACCACAACCCCATTTGGATCAATGGGTACTACAGCTATTTGCACATATTTCTACATGCCCATTTTGATCAGTGGGTAGCACAGCTATTTGTACATATTACCACATGCCTATTAGGATCAGTGGATAGTAGAGCTTGTTGTACATATTACCACATACCCATTTGGATCAGTGGGTAGTAGAGCTAGTTGTACATAGTACCACATCTCATTTAGACCAGGGAATAGTACAGCTTGTTGTACATAGTACCACATGCCCATTTAGATCAGTGGGTATTACAGCAAATTGTGCATAGTACCACATGCCAATTTGGATAAGTAGGTAGTACAGCTAGTTGTACATATTACCACATGCCCATTTGGATCAGTGGGTAGTACAGCATCTTATACATTTACAACATGCCCATTTGGATCAGTGGGTAGTACAGCATCTTGTACATTTACATCATACCCATTCTGATCAATTGGTAATACAGCTAGTTGAACATATTACCACATACCCATTTGAATCAGTGGGTAGTACAACTAGTTGTACATATTACCACATGCCACTTTGGATCAGTGGGTAGTATAGCTAGCTGTACACAGTACCACATGCCCATTTGGATCATTGGGTCATTTTCCTAGTTGTATATATTGCCACATGCCCATTTGGATCAGTGGGTAGTAGAGCTTCTTGTATATATTACCACATGTCCATTTGAATCAGTGGGTAGTACAGCTTGTTGTACATATTACCAATTGCCCATTTGGATCAGTGTGTAGTAGAACTAGTTGTACATATAATCACATTCCCATTTGGATCAGTGGGTAATACAGCACCATGAACATAGTAACACATGCCGCTTTGGATCAGAGGGTAGTACAGCTTATTGTTCATAGTGCCACATGCCCATTTGGATCAGTGGGTAGTGCGTTTTTTTCTACATAGTACAACATGCCCATTTGTTTCAGTGAGTAGTTCAGCTAGTTGTAGACAGTATCACATGCCCATTTGGATCAGTGGGTAATCCATCTAGTTGCACATATTACCTCATGTCCTTTTGGATCAGTGCATAGTACAGCTAGGTATACAGAGTACCACATTCCCATTTGGATCAGTGGGAAATACAGCTACTTGTACACAGTACCGCATACAAATTTGGATCAGTGGGTAATACAGCTAGTTGTACATAGTACCACAGGCCCATTTGAATCCATGGGTAGTACAGCTATTTGTGCATAGTACCATATGCCAAATTGGATAAGTGGGCAGTACAGCTTGTACATTTTCCACATGCCCATTTGAATCAGTGGGTAGCACACATACATTTACATATTAACAGATGCCCATTTGGAGCAGTGGGTAGTGCAACTGGTTGTACATATTACCTCATACCCCATTGGATCAGAGTATAGTACAGATAGTTGTACATATTACCACATACCCTCTTGGATCAGTGGGTAATACAGCTTATTGCACAAAGTATCAGAGGCCCATTTGGATCAGTGGATAGTACAGCTAGTTGTGCATAGTACCACATGCGAATGTAGATAAGTGGGTAGCACAGCTTGTTGTTCATTTACCATATGCTGATTTGGATAAGTGGGAAGTACATCCTGTTGTACATTTACCACATACCCATTTGGATCAGTAGGTAGTACAGCTAGTTGTGCATAGTACCACATGCCCATTTGGATCAGTGGGTAGTACAGCATCTTATATATTTACAACATGCCTATTTAGATCAGTGGGTAGTACAACATCTTGTACATTTACAACATACCCATTGTGATCAATGGGTAATACAGCTAGTTGAGCATATTACCACATTCCCATTTGGATCAGTGGGTAGTACAGCTAGTTGTACATATCACCACATGCCCATTTGGATCAGTGGGTAGTACAGATATTTGTACATATTACCACATGCCCTTTTGGATCAGTGGGTAGTACAGCTAGATGTACATACCACAACCTACCCATTATGATCAGTGAGTTGTAGAACTAGCTGTACACAGTACCACATGCCCATTTGGATCAGTGGGTAATAAAGCTTGTTGTACATTTGCCACATGCCAATTTGGATCAGTGGGTAGTACAGCTAGTTGTAAGTATTACCATATACCCATTTGGATCAGTCATTAGTATAGCTAGTTGTACATATTAGCACATGCCCATTTGGATCAGTGGGTAGTACAGCTTGTTGTACATATTACCATATGCCCATTTGGATCAGTGGATAATAAAGCTAGCTGTACACAGTACCACATGCCCATCTGGATCAGTGGTTAGTATAGCTTCTTTTACATATTACCACATTCTCATTCGGATCAGTGGGTATTACAGCTAGATGTACATAGTACCACCTGCCAATTTGGATCAGTGGGTAGTACAGCTTGTTGAACATAGCACCACATGCCCATTTGGATCAGTGGATAGTAAAGCTTCTTGTACATTTGCAACATGCCATTTGGATCAGTGGGTAGAATAGCTAGATGTGCATATTACCACATGCCCATTTGGATCAGTGGGTAGTGCAGCTGGTTGTACATATTACCACATGCCCATTTGGATCAGAGTGTAGTAAAGTTAGTTGTACATATTAACACATGCCCTCTTGGATCAGTGGGCCAGTGGGTAGTACAGCTTATTGTATAAAGTACAAGAGGTCCTTTCGGATCAGTGGATAGTACCGGTAGTTGTGCATAGTACCACATGCCAATATGGATAAGTGGGTAGCACAGCTCGTTGTACATATTACCACATGCCCATTTGGATCAGTGGGTAGTATAGCATCTTGTATATTTACAACATGCCCATTCGGATCAGTGGGTATTACAACTAGTTGTACATATCACCACATGCCCATTTGGATCAATGGGTAGTACAGCTAGTTGTGCATATCTCCACATGCCCATTTGGATCAGTGGGTAGTACAGCTGAATGTACATACCACCACCTGCCAATTAGGATCAGTGGGTAGTAGAACTAGTTATACATAGTACCACAAGCCCATTTGGATCAGTGGGTAGTGCAGCTTGTTGTACATATTAACACATGCCCATTTCGATCAGTGGATAGTAAAGCTAGCTGTGCACAGTACGACATGCTCATTTGGATCACTGAGTAGTCTAGCTTGTTTTACATATTACCACATTCCCACTTGCATCAGTGGGTATTACAGCTAGTTATACATAGTACCACATGGCCATTTGGATCTGTGGGTAGTACAGCTAGATGTACACAGTACCACCTGCCCATTTGGATCAGTGGGTAGTACAGTTCGTAGTACATTTACCACATGCCCATTTGGATCAGTGGATAGTTCAGCTCATTGAACATAGTACCATATGCCCATTTGGATCAGTGGATAGTAAAGCTTCTTGTACATTTATAATATGCCATTTTGGATCAGTGGGTAAAATAGCTAGTTGTGCATATTATCACATGCCCATTTGGATCAGTGGTAGTTCAGTTAGTTGTACATTTTACCACATGCCCGTTTAGATCAGTGGGTAGTAAAGCCTCTTGTGCATTTACACCATGCCCACTTGGATCAATGGGTAGTACAAATAGTTCTGCATATTACCACATGCCCATTTGGATGAGTGGGTAGTACAGCTAGTTGTACACAGACAGCATGGCCATTTAGATCAGTAGGAAATACAGCTTGTTGTACACAGTACCACATGCACATTTGGACCAGTGGGTCATATTTCTAGTTGTACATATTGTTACATGCCCATTTGGATCAGTGGGTAGTACAGCTAGTTGTACATATTACCACATGCCCATTTGGATCAGTGGGTAGTACAGCTTGTTGTACATATTACCACATGCCCATTTGGATCAGAGGGTAGTAGACCTAGTTGTACATATAACCACATGCCCATTTGGATCAGTGGGTAGTACAGCCACTTGTACATAGTACCACATGCCCTTTTGGATCAGTGGGTAGTACAGCTTGTTGTACATAGTACCGCACGCCTATTTTTATCAGTGGGTAGTACATCATTTTGCACATTGTATAACATGCCCATTTGGATCAGTGGGTAGTTCAGCTAGTTGTAGACAGTATGACATGCCCAATTTGAGCAGTGCATAGGACAGCTAGTTGTATATATTACCACATGCCCTTTTGGTTCATCAGTGGGTTTGGTTGGTTTTTATCAGTGGGTAGTACATCATTTTGCACATTGTACAACATGCCCATTTTTATCAGTGGGTAGTACAGCTTCCTGTACATTTACAACATGCCATTTGGATCAGTGGGTAGAATAGCTAGTTGTGCATATTATCACATGCCCATTTGGATCAGTGGGTAGTACAGTTAATTGTACATTTTACCACATGCCCGTTTAGATCAGTGGGTAGTAAAGCCTCTTGTGCATTTACACCATGCCCATTTGGATCAGTGGGTAGTACAGATAGTTGTGCATATTACCACATGCCCATTTGGATGAGTGGGTAGTACAGCTAGTTGTACACAGACAGCATGGCCATTTAGATCAGTAGTAAGTACAGCTTGTTGTACACAGTACCACATGCACATTTGGACCAGTGGGTAGTACAGATTGTTGTAAATTTGCCACATGCCCATTTGGATCAGTGTGTTTTACAGCTAGTTGTACATATTACCACATGCGCAGTTGGATCAGTGGGTAGTAGAGCTTATTGTACATATTACCACATGCCCATTTGGATCAGAGGGTAGTAGACCTAGTTGTACATATAACCACATGCCCATTTGGATCAGTGCATAGTACAGCCACTTGTACATAGTACCACATGCCCGTTTGGATCAGTGGGTAGTACAGCTTGTTGTACATAGTACCACACGCCTATTTGGATCAGTGGGTGGTTCAGCTAGTTGTAGACAGTATCACATGCCCATTTTGAGCAGTGCATAGGACAGCTAGTTGTACATATTACCACATGCCCTTTGGTTCAGGGAGTCTTACAGGTAGATATAGACAGTACCACATGCCCATTTGGATCAGTGGGTAGTACAGCTAGTTGTACATAGTACCACATACCCATTTGCATCACTGGGTAATACAGCTAGTTGTACACCATACCATATATAAAATTGGATCAGTGGGTAGTACAGCTAGTTGTACATATTACCACATGCCCATTTGGATCAGTGGGTAGTACAGCTAGTTGTACATATTACCACATGCCCATTTGGATCAGTGGGTAGTACAGCTAGTTGTACATATTACCACATGCCCATTTGGATCAATGGGTAGTACAGCTAGTTGTACATATTACCACATGCCCATTTGGATCAGTGGGTAGTGCAGCTAGTTGTACATATTACCACATGCCCATTTGGATCAGTGGGTAGTACAGCTAGTTGTACATATTACCACATGCCCATTTGGATAAGTGGGTAGTACAGCATCATGTACATTTACAACATGCCCATTTGGATCAATGGGTAGTACAGCTAGTTTTGCATATTACCACATGCCTATTTGGATCAGTGGGTAGTACAGCTAGTTGTACATATTACCACATGCCCATTTGGATCAGTGGGTAGGACAGCTAGTTGTACATATTACCACATGCCCATTTGGATCAGTGGGTAGTACAGCTAGTTGTACATATTACCACATGCCCATTTGGATCAGTGGCTAGTGCAGCTAGATGTACATTTCACCCCCTGCCCATTTGTATAAGTGGGTAGTACTGCTAGTTATACATATGACCACATGTCCAGTGGGTAGTAGAACTAGCTGTACACAGTAACACATGCCCATTTGGATCAGTGGGTAGTACAACTTTTTGTACATTTGTCACATGACCATTTGAATCAGTGGGTAGTACACCTATTTGTACATATTACTATATATACATTTGGATCAGTCGGTAGTAGGCTAATTGTACATATTGGCACATGCCCATTTGGATCAGAGGGTAGTACAGCTTGTTGTACATAATACCACATGCCCTTTTGGACCAGTGGATAGCAAATCTAGCTGTACAAATTACCGCATGCCCATTTGGATCAGTGGGTAATATTGCCAGTTTTACATATTACCACATTCCCATTCGAATCAGTGGGTATTACAGCCAGTTGTACATAATACCACATGGCCATTTGGTTCAGTGGTTAGTACAGCTAAATGTGCACAGTACCACTTGCCCATTTGGATCTGTAGGTAGTACATCTAGTTGTAGACAGTATCACATGCCCATTTGGATCAGTGGGTAGCACAGCTAGTTGTACATATTACCACATGCCCATTTGGATGAGTGGGTATTACAGGTAGTTGTACATATTACTACATGCCTATTTGTATCAGTGGATAGGACAACTAGTTCTACATATTACCACATGACCATTTGGATCAGTGGGTAGTCCAGCTAGTTGTATGTATTACAACATGCCTATTTGAAGAAGTGGGTAGTACATCTAGTTGGACATATTACCACATGTCCACTTGGATCAGTGGGTAGTGCAGATAGTTGTACACAGTACCAAATGCCCATTTAATCAGTGGGTAGTACAGCTAGTTGTACATATTACCACATGCCCATTTGAATCAGTGGGTAGTACAGCTTTTTCTGCATATTACTACATGCCCACATAGATCAGGGGTAGTACAGCTAGTTGTACATAGTACCTTATGCCAATTTGGAAAAATGCATAGTACAGCTACATAGTACCACATGCCCATTTGGATCGGTGGGTAGTACATCTTGTTGTATATAGTACCATATGCTCATTTGGATCGGTGGGTAGTACAGTTTGTTGTAAATATTATCACATGCCCATTTGGATTAATGGGTAGTAATGCTGGTTTTACATATTACGACATGCCCATTTTGATCAATAGGTAATACAGCTTGTTGTATATAGTATCACATGTCCATTTGAATCAGAGAGTAGTACAGATATTTGTTCATATTCCCACATGCCCATTTGGATCAGTGGGTAGTACAGCTAGTTGTACACAGACCACATGCCCATTTGGATCAGTGGGTAGTAGAGCTAGTTGTACATATTACCACATGCCCATTTGGACCAGGGGGTAGTACAGCTGTTTATACTTAGTACCACATGCCCTTTTGGATCATTGGGTAGTGCAGCTTCTTGTACATAGTACCAGATGCCCATATGGATCAGTGGGTAGTACAGCTTTTTGTACATAGCACCACAAACCCCATTTGGATCCGTGGGTAGTAGAGCTAGTTATAGACAGTATCACATGCCCACTTGGATCAGTGGGTAGGAAAGCTAGTTGTACATATTACCAATTGCATTTATGGTTCAGGGGGTATTACAGGTAGTTGTAGACAGTACCACATGACCATTTGGATCAGTGGGTAGTGCAGCTAGTTGCACATATTACCACATGCCCTTTTGGATCAGTGGGTAGTACAGCTTCATATGTTCATAGGTTCATATGTAGGTACAAAACTATTAGCCCTAGGGCCTTTATAAGCCTAGCCAAAAAGGTACCCTGGCTTTCGCCAGCCAAGAAAATTATTTTCCTGTGCCCCTGTCAAGCAGAGCTACAGAAGTGATCCCCGGGTGTATTTCTTATTTCCCATCCAATTATCAAGATTTTTCTTGAAGAGTGCTAATGAGGAGCTCTGTTTGACATAAATAGGTAGTCTGTTCCAGAGTATGGGAAGTCTCTGACACAGGACTCTATCCCTCCAGCATGTTCTGTTTATTGTGGTGACAAGGTATAGGTCCCTAGAGCATGTAGCTCAGAGAGATTGTGATTTCTTTAAGTGGAGCATGTCCAACAGCTCTGGGTCTGACATAGCTTTGTATGGTAGGCCGAGATTGCCTCTGAGTAGGCGATATGCAATGGTGCAAAGCTGGAGTTTTTTGAGATGGTCAGCATAGGGCATCTGTTAGAGGCCAGTAATCCTCTTTGTGAGGTATTTCTGTGGCCTTTTCAGTTTTTGTAGATGTCTTGTGAGATTCATACCAAAAGAGGCATTGTACTCTATAATGGGTCTAATGAGTGTTGAGTAGAGGGGAACAATGACCTCTTTTTTTTCTGGATGAGAAACCTTTTGTGATGAGGTGAACTATGTAGAAGGATTTCCTGACCACTGTGGCAATGTGATTATCAAAGGAGAGACTACTGTCCACCTGTGCACAAGGTCTCTTATCACACTTTAAGCGTTAAGTAGACTACCACTTATGTGGTAGTTCATGGGTACAGAGTTTTTAACACAGGGGATGACAATACACTTTTTGGCATTAAGCTTCAGGCCATGGCTTTGACACCAGGCATTTGTCTCAGTGAGGCCCTTTTGTAGTATGTCCACATCATTAGGAGTTTTGATTATGGCTCCTAGTTTGCAGTCATTTGCAAACTGTGTTAGCCAAAGACCTTCTGTGTTTGCTTGTACTTCAGAGAAGTAGATACTAAACAGGAGAGGACCCAAGACTGAACCCTGTATTACTCCACTTGTCACTGGTCTGCAGTCAGATTTGGAGTCTGCTTCTTTCACAGTGTGGGTTCTGTCCATGAGCCAATTGGCAACCCATCTTGTGACATAGGGATTTATACCTAGTTTAGTGAGCTTATCTATAATTTTAGAGTGGGGGATGGTGTTGAAAGCCTTGGCGAGATCTAGATAAGCTTTGTGAACCACCTTACTCTCATCTATGGCTTTGGTGACTGCTTCAAAGACGTCAATCAGATTTAGGAGATATGATCTGCCTTTTACAAACCTGAACTGGGTAGGGTCCAGAGTTTGCAGATTACTAATGACTTTGTTTATGAGTTCCATGATGATACGTTCCATGGCCTTGTAGACCAGGCTCGTCAGGCTAATGGGGCGGTAGTTCCCGTCATCCATCATGGCTCCCCCTTTGTGGAGTGGGATAACCATCACGGTGCACCATTCAGTGGGCAAAAAGCCTGAGGTGAGGCTATGATTGAACATGGTACTTAGGTAGGGTGCCAGTATATTCTGTATTTCATGTAGAACGCAGCCTGGGATATTGTCAGGTCCCATGGATGCTGTGTTCTTAGCTTTGGAGGGTGTGTTTTTTACCTGTGCAGCAGTGATTACAGGAACTTTGCATTCTTCCGATATAGAGATGGGCCCTCTAGGGAGTGAGAGGGGGGTAAAGTTAGCACTGAACCTATCTGCCAGGATGTTGCCAATATCAGTTGGTTCTGTATATTTAGTGCCATTGTGCTGTAACTCAGAGCAGATCTGAGTGTTGCCATTGAGATTCCTGACATAGCTATAGAATGCTTTGTGCTTGTCTTTAGAGTCAGTGGCAATTTTGTTTTCGTAACTTGCTTTGGAGGATTTTATGAAGGATCTCAGCTTCTTACTGAGGTTGACCAGGGAGTTCCTCCAGTCATGGGATTTTACTCTTTTTTGCAACAGTTTCTTTCTTCTGTTGTACAGTTAGTTTATGGCAGATGACTACCACATTGGCTTCCTTTTTTTAGAGGATAGCATCTTGCTTCTATTAGAGATAGCATGATCCATGCACTCGTGTTAGTGCTTATAAAGTGCATTTGTGTAGGATCCAGCAGTTGTACCTCTATTGTTCGTCTGCATGGGTGTCATAAAGTTTGCCACTTCTGTCTTAAGAAGTGTGAAGTTGGCTTTAGAGAAGTTTTTTACGGTGGTTTCCCTAATTGGTGGTGGGGGCGGGATGTGGATGTCTAGGGTGATTTACTTGTGGTCAGATCTGACCAACAAGGAATTGACCTCTGGTGTGGATCTCCGGTTGCCCATGTTGGTAATGACCAGGTCTAGGATATTGCTGCCCCTGGTGGAGGTGTGAATAAGTTGATCAAAGGTGTTGGAATTTATGAATTCCAGAAAACGTTGAGCAAAAGAGTTGGTACATGAGTAATTTTCCTAGTTAATGGTGGGGTAGTTGAAATAGCTGATTATTAGGGTGTTGGGTTGTACCCTAATACTTTTCAGTGTATCAAGAAATGTGGAGTGGGAATCCTGGGGCATGGTAGGGGGTCTGCAGCAAGCTACAATTTGGATTGCGGTCTTGCCCATAGTTAGTTGCACTTGGATTATCTCGGATGCATTATGCTGTGCAACTAGCCTGGAGGTCTAGATATCCTTAATGAATATGGACAAGCCTCTGTCTTTAGTGCTTCATTCTGGGTTAGCTGGATGAAAGGTGTGGTATGAAGTATAGCCTGGTAACGCAAAGGTGCTCTCTGGAGATTTGAACCAGGTCTCTGTCACTGCAAAGATGTCGATGTTCTCCATTTTGAAGAGTGCCTCAAGTGAGTGCATTTTGAGGTTTAGACTTCTAGCATTGAGTAGCATTACCCTCAGATTTTTCTTGCTTGTACCTGTTACAGTGATGAATTTGTCATTTGAACCTTGCCTAAAAAAGGCACTATAGGGGTGGCAAGAGCCTTAGCCAGTACCTGGAATTCCAAGGGCTATAGGTGCAGGCCATCTCTGACAAGGCATTGTTGTCTGTCGATCATGTCGTCCAAGGCAGACAAATACTGGATCCCCTTAGAATGACACCAGAAGCTTAGCAAATTGTTGAAGTCAATCATTTTGTCCTTGTACTGTGGTATCATTCTGGGTGATGGCAGAATGCTACTCAGGGCTAGGGTCATACCTACCTGGGCTACAAGATTGGAGAGCTCCTCCATGTCTCTTTTCATGTAGTACAGGGAGGTACATCTCAGGTAATTCACACCAACATGGGCAATGACAGTGTCATATTTGTACTTGTTGTGGAGTGACCTGAGTGCGTGCGTTATGTGGTGGATCCTGGCACCTGACAGGCAGCTGACTGTAACTTTCTCCTTATTTAGCCTGATGAGTGGAACATCAGTGTGCCTGTCTATAGAGTCACCTATGACTCGAGTGTTGGATATGTTGTTATGCCTTATGGGCTGTGCTAAGTGGCACACTGAGCTTGTGGGCTATGTGTCATTTGGATTGTGTTGGGGGGGTGGAGTTTGCGTGCATTTCTGCTTTGGTAGTCCCTGATGCTTGAGCAGGTTTTTATTGAGAGCTCCGTGAATGTAGGTGTGTGTTTTGTGTTTCTATGTGTGTGTTTTGGTGGTGTAGGTTTTGAGGGATGTGAATAGTGTGGTGTTGTGCAAGTGTTTACCTTCTTTTCTTGACTGTCTAGTCCAGTCTAGGGTGACGAGAGTTTGCTTCCAGTTTGACTATATAAGTGTATCTCTCACAGGTTGTAGTGTTGGGTGGTAGGAGAAGAGAGTTGTCTGTGGACATGAGGCAATTGCTGCATTGCCCCAAGATGCCCAGATTCATCAGGTAGACAGGAGAATTCACTGGGAGCTGACCATTAGACATGCCTGGATGGGAGCCTATTTATTAAGTACTAAAAACTGCTTTCCTCTGTACAAGTGAGGAAAGTTGAGTGCTGTAGTAATTTGCAGCTTATTTAGTACTTACAACAAGTTCTGAACAAGTGCTGAGTTCAAAGAAACAGATTTTGAGTGCTGAAACTAGAAAACTGGCTAGTTCTAAGAAACAAAATTAAGCTAGAAGGTTTCCCTCCAACACAGAAAGGCTTGAGGGCTCTGAAGCCTGCAGTATAGACCACTTACAGAAAAGGCAGGAAACAAGCTTAATTTTTTTTCTTTCCCAGATGCTCTCTTTGTACACAGTAGGAGTGCCTGAAATCAAAATATGATCTCAAAGCACTCAGTTGAGTGAGCAAATGAGATGGGCCCAGAAGGAGTATCCAAACACAAATTTACAAGAGGGGCAAGCAGTTTCAAAACCACCAAGATTAACACCAAAAAAAAAAAAAAAAAAAAAAAAAAAACAGGGAGGGTGGGTGAGGAACTTTTCAGAGTCAAAACTTCCAGTTCAGTTAATATTCAATGCAACACAAATAAATCAATTAAAATGCTGTATTATTTGAAAAAAAGTGCAGATAAAAGGTACTTAAATTCTCTTCAACGTCCAGTTAAATACAGCTAAATTTTAGCCGGCCAAAGCTCAGGTTGTACATTGTACCACATGCCCATTTGGATCAGTGGGTAGTACATCTAGAGTTACATATTACCACATGCCTATTTGGATCAGTGAGTAGTACAGCTTGATGTACATAGTAGCTTCAGCCCATTTGGATAACTGGGTAGTACAATGAGTTGCGCGTATTATCACATGTCCGCTTGGATCAGTTGGTAGTACAGATAGTTTTACATGGTACCAAATGCCCATTTGGATCAGTGGGTAGTGCAGCTAGTTGTGCATATTACCACATGCCCATTTCGATCACTGGGTAGTACAGCTAGTTGTACATAGTACCACATGCCCATTTGAATCAGTGGGTAGTACAGCTTTTTCTACATATTACCACATGTCCACTTGGACCGGGGGTAGTACAGCTAGTTGTATATATTACCACACCCCAATTGGATCAGTGGGTAGAACAGCTAGTTCTACATAGTACGACATGGCCATTTGGATCAGTGGTTGGTACAGCTAGTTGTACATCTTACCACATGCCCATTTGGATCAAAGGGTATTACAACTAGTTGTACATTTTATCACATGCCCATTTTGATCAGTGCGTAGTTCAGCTTGTTGGTCATATTACCACATTCCCGTTTGGATCAATGGGTAGTACAGCTTATTGTACATAGTACCACATGCCCATTTGAATCAGAGGGTAGTACAGCTAGTTGTTCATATTACCACATGCCTATTTTGATCAGTGGGTAGCACAGCTAGTTGTACACAGAGCACATGCCTATTTGGATCAGTGGTTATTAGAGCTAGTTGTGCATATTACCACATGCCCATTTGGATCAGTGGGTAGTACAGCTAGTTATACATAGTACCACATGCCCATTTGGATCAGTGGGTAGTGCAGCTTGTTGTACATAGTAACACATGCTCATTTGGATCAATGGGTAGAACAGCATTTTGTACATAGTACCACAAACCCATTTGGATCTGTGGGTAGTAGAGCTAGTTGTAGACAGTATCACATGCCCACTTGGATCAATGGGTAGAAAAGCTAGTTGTACATATTACCAACTGCCCTTATGGTTCAGGGGGTATTACAGGTAGTTGTGGACAGTACCACATGCCCATTTGGATCAGTGGGTAGTGCAGCTAGTTCCACATATTACCACATGCCCTTTTGGATCAGTGGGTAGTACAACTAGTTGTACATTGTACCACATGCCCATTTGGATCACTGGGTAGAACAGGTTGTTTTACATAATACCACATGCTCATTTGCATCAGTGGGTAGTACATCTAGTTTTACATATTACCACATGCCTATTTCGATCAGTGCATAGTACAGCTTGTTGTACATAGAACCTCCAGCCCATTTGGATAATTGGGTAGTACAACGAGTTGTACGTATTACCACATGCCCATTTGGATCAGTGGGTAGTACAGCTATTTGCACATATTTCCACATGCCTATTTGGATCAGTGGGTAGTAGAGCTAGTTGTACATAGTACCACATGCCCATTTAGATCAGGGGGTAGTACAGCTTGTTGTACATAGCACCACATGCCCATTTAGATCAGTGGGTGTTACAGCTAGTTGTCCATAGTGCCACATGCTAATTTGGATCAGTGGGGAGTACAACTAGATGTAAATATTTCCACATGCTTATTTGTATCAGTGGGTAGTACAGCTACGTGCACATATTACCACATGTGCATTTGGATTAGTGAGTAGTACAGCTTGTTGCACATAGTACCACATGCCCATTTGGATCAGTGGGTTTGCTAGTTATATATATTGCCACATGCCCATTTGGATCCATGGGTAGTAGACCTAGTTGTACATATAACCACATACCCATTTGGATCAGTGGGTAGTACTGCCACTTGTACATAGTACCACATGCCCTTTTGGATCAGTGGGTATTACAGCTTGTTGTACATAGTACCACATGTCCATTTGGATAAGTGGGAAGTACATCTTTTTGTACATAGTACAACATGCCCATCTGGATCAGTGGGTAGTTCAGCTAGTTGTAGACAGTATCACATGCCCATTTGGATCAGTGGGTATGACAGTTAGTTTTACATATTATCACATGCATTTTTAGTTCAGGGGTATTACAGGTAGTTGTAGACAGGACCACATGCCCATTTGGATCAGTGGGTAATCCAAATAGTTGCACATATTACCTCATGCCCTTTTGAATCAGTGTGTAGTACAGCTAGTGGTACATTGTACCACATGCCCATTTGGATCACTGGGTAGTACAGCTTGTTGTACATATTACCATATGCCCATTTGGATTAGTGGGTAGTACAGCTAGCTGTACAGAGTATCACATACCCATTTGGATCAGTTAGTAATACAACTAGTTGTACACTGTACCACATACAAATTTGGATCAGTGGTTAGTACAGCTAGTTGTACATATTACCACATGTCCATTTGGATCATTGCGTAGTACAGCTTATTGTACATAGTATCACAAGCTCATTTGAGTCAGTGGGTAGTACAGCTAGTTGTGCGTAGTACCACATGCCAGTTTGGATACATGGGCAGTACAGTTTGTTGTACATTTCCCACATGCCATTTTGGATCAGTGGGTAGCACACCTACTTGTACATATTGCCAGATGCCCATTTGGGTCACTGGGTAGTGCAGCTGGTTGTACATATTATCTCATGCCCATTTGGATCCTAGTGTAGTACAGCTATTTGTCATATTACCACATGCCATATTGGATCAGTGGGTTCATAGGTTCATAGGTAGATACTAGGCTATCTGCCCTAGGGCATTTATAAGCCTAGCCAGAGTGTATTTGGCTTCTGCCTCCCTATTAGATTAGCCTACTGTGCCACTGTAAAGAAGGTCACAGAAGGTACCCTTTTAAGATTAGTTTACTGTGCCTCTGTCTAGCAGGGACACAGGAGAGATCAAAGGGGTGAATCTGCGATTTCCCATCCACGCGTCCAAATTTTGCTTGAAGAGGGTCAGTGAGGGGCTATGTCTAACATGAATTGGGATTCTATTCCAGAGTGAGGGGAGCCTCTGGGAAATGAATCTGTCCCTCCAGCATGTCCTATTTATTTTTGTGCTGAGGTTTAGGTCCCTGGAGCGTGTAGCTCTAAGAGACTTGGATTTTTGAGGTGGAGCATGTCCATTAATTCTGGGTTTGACATGGCTTTGTACATCAGGCATAGATCGCCTCTGAGTAGGCAGTAAGCAACTGAGTAGAGCTGGAGTTTCTTTAGTCGAGCTGCATAGGACATCTGTTTGTAGCCCATGATCCTCTTGGTGAGGTACTTTTGGGGTCTCTCCAGTTGCTGCAGGTGTCGGGTAAGGTACATCTCAAAAGGGGCATTGTATTAAATTATGGGCTTGATGAGTGACGAGTAGAGGGCACAATGACCTCTCTTGATCTAGATGCGAACCCTTTCGTGATAAGGTGGGCTATATAGAAGGTCTTTCTAACCACTTTGGCAACGTGATTATCAAAGGAGAGATTACTATCTACGTTGGTCCCCAAATCTCTAATTACTTCTTCCATACTTAATGGATTACCACCTATGTGGTAATTTGTGGGCACCTTGTTTTTCCCAAAGGAGATGACTATGCACTTTTTAGCATTTAGCTTGAGGCCGTGGCTCTGGTACCAAGCATCCATCTCTGTAAGACCCTTTTGGAGGATGCCTGTGTCAGCTGGAGATTCGATTATGGCCCCAATTTGCAGTCATCTGCGAACTTTGTCAGGCATAATCCCCCCATGTTAGCCTGAACCTCAGAGAAATATATACCAAACAAGAGAGGTCCCACAACTGAGCCTTGTGGGATGCCACTTGTAACTGGTTTGGATGCGGACATGACACCTGTGATTCTGACCATGTGGGTTCTATCTCTGTGCCAGTTTGCAACCCATCTTGTGATATAGGGGTTGATATTTAAGCTGGTAAGCTTATTTATGATGCCCGAGTGGGGTATTGTGTCGAAGGCTTTCCCGAGGTCCAGGTAGGCTGTGTGGACTACCTTGCCCTCATCTATGGCTTTAACTGTTTCAAAGAAATCAACTAGGTTTAAGAGGCAATATCTGCCCTTAACAAAGCCGAATTGGATAGGGTCCAGAGTCTGGAGGCTCCCAATGTCTTTGTTTATGAGTTCCATGATAATACGCTCCATAGCTTTACAGACCAGACTAGTCAGGCTTATGGGGCGTTAGTTTCCGGGGTCCATTGTGGCACCACCTTTGTGGAGTGGGACCACTGTAGCTGTACGCCATTCTTTGGGTACATATCCTGTATTAAGGCTAAGTTTGAATAGTGACTTAATGTGAGGGTTCAGTTCTTCTTGAAGCTCATGTAAGACACAGCCTGGGACACCGTCCGGTCCCATAGATGCTGTGTTTTTTGCTTTGGAGAGGGCAGCTTTCACCTGTGAATCTGTGATGTCAAGGAGGTTACATTCAGTTGGGATAGGTGTTTGATCCTTTGGGGGGGAAGGGGGGAGAAGTTTGTGCTAAATCTGTCTTCCAGGATGTTGGCTATGTCTGTAAGTTCGGTATATTTTGTACCATTATGCAACAATTCAGAGCATAAATGGGAGTTTCCGCCCATGTTCCTGACATAACTAAAGAAGGCCTTGTGATTATCTTTAGTGTCTAGGGCAATTTTTCTTTTGAAACTGGCCTTAGATGATTTTATGAGGGATCAAAGTTTCTTGTTAATACTGATCAGAGATGCCTTCCCTTTTTGGGATTTTGCTCTGCCATGTAGTAGCTTTCTCCTCCTGTTGTATAGCTAATTTATGGTCGGGGTCCACCAGACCGGCCTCCTGTTTTTGGAGGAGTGAGTCTTGGTTTTATTTGGGATAGCACAATCCATGCATTCCTGCAGGTGCTCATATAATGCATTTGTAAAGGATTCTGTGGATTGGGCTGTATTATCCTCTGGCCCAGGGGCTTTGAAGGATTCCACCTCAGTCTTGAGAAGTGCAAAGTTGGCTTTTGAGAAATTCTTTACAGTGATTTCCTTGGCTGGGGGTGCAGACGGAATATGGATGTCCAGGGACATTTGTTTATGGTCTGATCTTACCAATCAGGGGTTTACCTCTGCTGTGGAACATAGAGTCCCTATGCTGGTGATGACCAGGTCCAATATGTTGTTCCCTCTTGTGGGAGTGGTGACCAGTTGTTCAATTGTGTTAGAGTTTATAAATTCAAGGAACCATTGGGTGAGGGTGTTTGGGCTTGAGTAGTTTTCCCAGTCAATGTTTGGGTAGTTGAAGTCACCCAATAACATAGTGTTTGGAGAGACCTTCATATTCTCCAGTGTTCTCAGGAATGCCAAGTGGGGTTCCTGTAATAGGGAGGGTGTGCTGTAGCAGGCTACAAACTGAAAGGCAGTTTTGCCTGCTGTTAGTTGCACATGGATGGTTTCCAATGCTTTGTGCAGTGCCACTAACCTGAAGGTGTAGATATCTTTGATGAATATAGATACTCCCCCTCCTTTTGTGCTTCGGTCCGAGTTTTGGGGCCAAAACGCATGGCATGAGTTATAACCTGGTAGTGCTGGGGTGCTCTCAGGAGCCTTGAACCAGGTTTCTGTTACTGCACAGACATCGATTTTCTCCATATTGAGGAGAGTCTCTAATGCGTGCATCTTGAGGTTTAGACTTCTGGCATTGAGTAGCATTACCTTTAGTTTTTTTATCTTTGGGTTGTCTATGGAGGTGGGTTTGTCCTTTGAGCCTTGCCTAAAAAAGGAACTATGGGGGTGACAAGAGCCTTGGCCAGTATACGAATGCTTAAGGGTGACAAGTGCAAGCCATCCCTAGCGAAGCAACATGGCTTTTCGAGCATGTCATCCCAGGCTGACAGACACTGGATCCCCTTTGAATGACACAAATACTTTAGCCAATTGTTGAAACTGATAATTTTGTCTTTATACTGTGGAATCATTCTTGGTGAGGGCAAGATGCTACTCAAGGTCAGGGTCATACCAGCCTGGGCTACATGGTCAGAGAGCTCCTCAATGTCTCTTTTTATGTAGTCCAGGGAGGTACGTCTCAGGTCATTCACACCAGCATGGACAATGATGGAGCCATACTTGTACTTGCTTTGGAGTGACCTGATTGCTTGCATTATGTGGCGGATCCTGGCACCCAACAGGCAGCTTACAGTGACCTTCTCCTTGTTTAGTCTCGTGAGTGAGACGTCAGTGTGCCAGACAATAGAGTCCCCTATAACAAGTGTATTTGGTGTGTTGTTTGGCCTTAAGGGCTGTGACTGTGAGGCACACTGATTTTGTGAGATATGTGATTTGTGGGTATTGTTGAGGGGTGGCTGTTGTTTGGATATCTGCTTAGGAGGTCTTTGCTCTTTAGGCAGATTTTTATTTAAAGCCTCCAAGTATGTTTTTGTGTGTTTATGTGTTGTGTATGCAGATGCAATAGGTCTGTGTGAGACTGGATTTGTGGTGTGGGTAGTTACCTTTTCCTCCTGACTGACTGTGCCAGTCTTGGGTTGAGAGAGCTCTGCCTTCAGTTTGGCTGTGTAACTGCATCTCTCACATGTATTAGAGTTTTTTGGAAGGAGGAGAGGGTTGTTTGTGTACATAAGGCAATTGTACCATTGCCTCAAAATTCCCAGATTCACCAGCTGGACTGGAGAGTAACCTTGAAACTGACCCTTGGACATACCAGATTAGTATAGGGAACTGTTTTTTTACTGATCAGATTAGGGAAGGGAACTGATCTTTCACTTGATCAGGGAGGACCAATCGGGAGTCTAATACTTATGAGAAGTCAAGGAGGGTGTAGTGCTTTAGTTAGTTAGTGTTTCCTTATAAGAGCTGAGCAAGTGCAGGGCTTTAGAAAGAGAATAGTGTGATTACTTTGGGTAGTACAGCTTATTGTATAAAGTACCAGAGGCCCATTTGGATCAGTGGATAGTACAGCTAGTTGTGCATAGTACCACATGCCAATTTGTAGAAATAGGCAGCACAGCTTGTTGTACATTTACCATATGCTGATATGGATAAGTGGGAAGTACAGTTTGTTGTACATTTACTACATGCCCATTTGGATCAGTGGGTAGTAGAGATAGTTGTGCATAGTACCACATGCCAATATGGATAACAACAAATTTCACCAGGTCCAAGCTTGGATTAATCACAACCAACCTGACATCTTAGCCATATCTGAAACCTGGCTAAAACCCCATATTTCTGACTCAGAAATCTTACCTCCTGGTTACCACATCCTCAGAAGTGACCGCATAAATAAAAAAGGGGGAGGCTCTGCTCTAATCTACTCCAATCTTCTCTCCTTAATTTCTCTTCAAATCCATACCCCTCAATTCAAAAATTTGAAATCACAACAGGCCTTCTCAGGTTGAATAAATATAAAAAACATCTGCATAATTTCTATATACATCTCCCCTGGCAACAATATATCCACCCTTGAAGATATTCTTCACTGGGCCTCAACTGAAAAAAATATGAAAACTTTATTCTAGGTGATGTCAATATTGACTGGAATAAAATCAACACGCCATCTCCTTCACTATCCATTAACCTTTATAACTTCACCCAAGTAATCCATTCAACAACTCACCCTAATAAAAACCATCCTCCAGGTTCCATCATAGATTGGATACTAGTCTCCAATCCAAACAAAATCATTTTCTCTGGTACCATCCATGACACCTTCAGTGACCATTTCCCTGCCTTCATCCATCGATCAACAAGCTCCATTCAACACCAACATGTCTATATTCAAACGCGTAACCTTAGCAACTTCAACCCTGTAATTTTTTCTAACATCTTTAAACAAATTAACTGGCAAATCTTAAACACTCTCCCTCTCGACAACGCTGTAGAGCATTTTAACTCTATCTTCATAAATACTCTTAACTCCCTAGCCCCTCTAAGAAACAAACAAATCAAAGCCTATTCTGCTCCCTGGCTCCCCAAAGAAACTAAACAAATTATGCATCTCAGAGACAAATACTGGAAGCTTTACCAGAAAAGTAAACTGTCCTCTGCCTTGCTCCAATACACACAACTCCGCAACCAAGTAAAAAAAACTTATTACCAAGGACAAAAAAAACTACTATAATAAACTTCAGTCCAACAACAACAAGAACCCTAAACTATTCTGGAAATCAGTCAACTCCCTTCTCCATCCTGGATCTAGGAATAACCCCTGCCCTGATCCTAGTTTAACTGATAGAGAACTAAGCTCCCATTTCAACACCTTCTTTACCGAATCCATAGCTAAGCTAACCAAAACATTCCCAAATAAGAATCCACCTAACTCCCACCACACAACACCCAACAACCCTAATAACAATCCCCTAAATTTCCATCTCAAACCTGTATCCACCATTTTTATAAAAAAGCTTTTATCCAAATTAAAGCCTTGCTCAAATGCTCCAGACAACATACCCTCCTCCTTCCTCAAATGTGCAGCTGAAGGTATTGCTCTCCCAATCAGTATCTTGATTAATAGATCCTTAAATGAATCATATGTGCCCAATCTCTGGTGTTCAGCCTACATTCTTCCTCTACACAAAGGAGGCAAAAACATCTCTATTTCTAACTTTTGCCCCATTGCCCTCCTCTCACCAATATCTAAAATCCTAGAAAAATGTGTCCACCACCAACTTATGCCCTACCTAATTCAGAATCACCTTCTAACTCCCACCCAGACCAGCTTCCGTCCTGGCCACAGTACCATAACTGCCCTACTATCCTTCCTAGAAACTGTCAATCTAGCTCGAGACTCTGGACTCTTTGTATCCACAGTACTACTAGATCTTTTTAAAGCCTTCGACACCATCCCCCATACATACCTTCTCCTTCATCTTGCCAACTTTAATCTCTCCCCTAATACTCTATCCTGGTTCTCCAGCTACCTATCTGACAGATCTCAAGCTGTCAAATGAAAGAACTCCTCCTCTTCCTTCTTGCCTACACCCACTGGCGTTCCTCAAGGATCCATCCTCGGAACCATGCTTTTCAACATCTTTATAAATAACCTTCACGCCATCATCCCTGATGCTTCAGTCATCCAATACGCTGATGACTCTACCTTGGTCTGTGCCACCCCCAACATTCCTGAACTACTGACTAAAACTCAAATAGCATTTTCCACTACAGAGAACTGGATGCACCAAAACCACCTTTCCCTCAACTCCAATAAATCTAAAATAATAATTTTCCTCCCCTCCAAGGCTTCCTCCTTTGACAAAAACACTTTCAATGTCCTAAGCCAATCAAACACTGCTATAGAAGTAGTCCCCATCTGCAAAACTCCTTGGCATTACCTTAGACGAACACCTCAAATTCGATCTTCACATTCAACATGGCATAAAGAAAACCCACCAAAAGCTAGGTATACTATATAGGAACAATCAATTTCTTTCCAACTCCTCTAGGCACACCCTGGCAATCACCTACCTCTTACCTTCTCTTCTATATGGAGCCCCTCTACTAACCAATTTGTCCACTTCCAACACCTCTAAACTTGAAGCTTGCTATAATAAGATCTCCAAATTTGCCACTAAATCCAAAACATCAACTCACCACCGCCTCTGCCTTCAATCTCTGAATTGGTTAGAACTCCCTAACCACCTAGACTATCTCCAACTAACCTGTGCTCACAAATTAATATTCTACCCTGATAAATGCCCAGCCTTAAAGAACATTCTTCCCCCTTACATCCCAAACAGATCTCTGAGATCTGAACACCAAAACCTAATCTCCGTTCACAAACCCAAACGTCCCAACAGCCAGCTTCTACTCTCCTTCTCTCTAAGTAAAAAATGGAACTCACTCCCTCCTTCTCTTAGGACTATACCTAACACTGAATCCTTCAAAAACCAACTCTTCCTACACCTATCTTCCAAATGGAAATGCTCCTGCTTTCACCCTACATAACTCTTTGCACTAAGCTCTCCATCCTCCTGCTCTACTTTACTCTTAACCTTATTCTAATTTCTCTAAAGAACCTGAACTAGCTGACTTTAACTCATTACATCCGAGTGACGCCTCCAGGTGAGTCTGCAGTTCACTCCTCCTGCTCCTCTAGGCATCAAATATTACTTATGCATATTTGCATTAATAATTCCAAAACCATGCTACATACAAGGTTTAAAAATATTTTATCTTGAAGCATACATGATGGCAAACACAATTGTATTGATATTTGACCTCTGTCAATGAGTATTTGTTAGAATTGTAAGGTGATAATTTAATTTTTAAAGGCTCAGGCCACATCCACTAGGAGTTAAAGGTACATACTCAAAATAGTTGCACTGGAGTGAATGAGTTAAATAAACTCTAAGCTTGTAAATATTGTGAATTTCCTAAGAGTAACAAAAAAAAATTGTGTTTTGCTTTTTTAAATTGTCTCATGATGTATATTATGCTTGCTATTTTTTTTTGAATGTATGAATCTTACTCTTGTATTTCATCTCATTCATTATGTAACCTTCTTTATATTTTGTAACCTTTATTGTACTGTATTGCACATGGAGCTTTTCTCCTAGGGCCTCCACTGAAGATGAGCACTTCTTGGCCCAGTGGACTTCCCCGGTAATCAAACTGAAAATAAATAAATAAAAAAATAAATAAGTGGGTAGTACAGCTAGTTGTACGTATCATCAAATGCCCATTTGGATCAGTGGATATTACAGCTAGTTGTACATAAAACCACATGACCATTTGGATCAGTGGGTAGTATAGCTAGATGTACACAGTACCACCTGTCATAGGTTCATAGGTTCATAGGTTCATAGGTTCATACTAGGCTATCTGCCCAAGGGCATTTATAAGCCTAGCCCATAGTTATGTGGCTTTCACCACCCCTTTAGTTTGAATAAAAACTATGCCTATCATTTTTCTGTGCCTCTGTCAAGCAGTGACACTGAAGTAATCCCTGGGGTATATCTGCGATCTCCCATCCATTGGTCAAGATTCCTCTTGAACAAGGCCAGCGAGGTGCTCTGCCTCACATGTACCGGGATTTTGTTCCACAGCATAGGGAGTCTCTGGGTGATGAATCTGTCCCTCCAGCACGTTCCATTTATAACCGTGTCAAGGTTTAAGTCTCCGCCTTGTGGTTCTGAGGGATCTAGATTTTTGAGGTGAAGCATATTCATCAAATCTGGGTTTGACATGGCCTTATATGTCAGGCACAGGTCACCTCTGAGAAAGCGGTATGAGACTGAATAGAGCTGAGTTCTTTCAGTCGGGCAGCATAAGACATATTTTTGAGACCCTTTATCCTTTTGGTGAGGAACTTTGGGGCCTTTCAAGCTGCATCAGGTGTCTGGTCAGATACATTCGAACGGGGCATTGTACTCAATCATAGGTCTAATGAGTGATGAGTACAGGGAGACGATGACCTCCCTTGATCTAGATGTGAATCCCTTCATGATCAGGTGGGAGATATAGAAGGTTTTCCTAACTACTTTAGCAACATGAGTGTCAAACGAAAGGCTACTGTCAACTTGGGTCCCCAGATCCCTGATGACTTTTTCTGTGCTCAGTGGATTGCCACCTATATGGTAGCTAGGGGTAACCTTGTTTTTCCCGAAGGGTATGACTATGCATTTTTTGGCGTTTAACTTCAGGCCATGGCTCTGGCACCAGTTATCCATTTCTGTGAGGCCCTTCTGGAGGATATCTGTGTCAGATGTGTTTTTGACTATGGCACCCAGTTTGCAGTCATGTGCAAACTTTGTCAGCCATAACCCTCCTGTGTTTGCTTGTACTTCAGAAAAGTAGATGCCGAACAAGAGTGGACCCAGGACTGAGCCCTGTGGGACACCACTTGTGACAGGCTTTGAGTCTGACATAGCTCCAGCAATTGAAGCAACGGCTTCAGAATTTTTTATTAGTGCAACAAGCTTTTAATGATTGTTTTTATGCATCATTAACTTATAAGTAAGCCTAAATGCATTGATAGTTGTTTCACTTTAAGAAAATTGTTTAATTAATTATTTAATTAAGAAACTGGATGTATATTAGGTGTGGAAATGTATAGGGCTGCGTCTGATGAAGTTGGTTTTCCAACGAAAACGTGCTTTCAGTGGTGTAACGTTAAATAAAAGAACATTTTCACCTGTTTTGCCTTATCGTGCAGTTTGGTATTTCCCGGTGGTTCTCCGTGCCTGCTTGCTGTGGTCTATTTGTGGATTATTTGTATTTTCAGCTTTCCTTGGTTGTGGTTTGTTATGGAGGCTGGTCCGGAGATTACTGCCGCAAGCGCTTCCGGCGCTTGTGGGGAAGGCGGCGTTCAGTTTGGAGCCACATATTCAAGCCAACTCACGGGTCAGCTCACTCAATTGGTGCAGCTCCTCACTCCGCTGGGGCAAGGACTACAGGCCGTCCTTAGTGAACAGCGTGAGATACTCAAGGTGCTTTCTTCCAGGATGGTCGGGTTTGATTTGCGACAGCCCTTGAATTCTAACGGCGGTCCTACTAGTGTGCAGAGTAGGGTGGATTCCTTTGACTTTGCGAATACCCCAGCTGTGTTACGGGACAGGGACGAGGCAGGTCCCAGCAATAACAATTCCATTCCAGTTGGGTCTTCAGCCGTTACTGTTCCTATGTCCACCTTTAAAGACTGGGTCAATAACAAACCGAATTTTTACCTCGGGGAAAATGGTCAGAATCAGGTGGACTCCCATTCTACTTTCTCCGAAAACATGAGATATCTTGAAAGAGCCCTATACAGGTACAAAATTCTTGAGCTGGACAATTTATATTTAAATGAGTGTCTCAAAAAGCATATAGTCCCCAAGGGACTACGGGTACACAAGTATCCCAATAATGTAGTGTGTGGCAGTGAATTTCACACTGAATTGTTGAGACTGTTTTATGAATGTGGTCTGGGTATAGTGAAAGCTTTAATTAAAAGAAATGACCTAGAAATTCAAAACTTACCAATAATGAA
>NC_056726.1:1074483161-1074570121 GCF_019279795.1 Protopterus annectens | reverse complement strand
ACAATGCCCATTTGTATCAGTGGGTAGTACAGCATTGTGTACATATAACAACATGCCCATTTGGATCAGTGTGTAGTTCAACTAGTTGTAGACTGTATTATATGCCGATTTGGATCAGTGGGTTGGAAAGTTAGTTGTACATATTAACACATGCCCTTTTATTTCAGGGGGTATTAAAGGTAGTTTTAGACAGTACAAGAACTTCAAACAATGAGAATCAAACTAGTTTAAAACAAAAAATGAATCCGAATACTAGCAGTCCACTCAGTCTACTAAAAGCAGTTTAATCGTACTTAAGTGCATTTAATTACATACACTTTTCATCGGAGCACAGACTCCAACTTCTTAAGAGAAAATTCAAACAATGATACAACTGATACAAGTATATGAGTATAAATAAACTTCTAACGTAATTGATAATCAATTAAAGAATTCATCAATTAAAATTTAAAAGTACAAGCTCACTCCTATTTACTTCTATTTAAGATAAAAGTTGCAAAATGTTACAAATTATACAAAATAAATTAATTAAAAAGTGTTAGTGTGATATTATTGTTAAATATATTTAATATTTAAGTATCTTTGATATCTATTTATTTATTTAATCAAACAGTAAGAAACATGATATGGGGAACACAATAGTAAAAAAGCACAAGAATAAAAAACGCATTAATAAAAAGCGCATAGATAAAAAGCGCAATATAAAGCCTACCTACAAAGTTGTAACACTAAGGTATGTAAGCATAAGGTAGGGTAAAGTAAAAAAATAATAATAAATAAAATAAATTAAAATAAAATAAAATAAGCATAAGTGAACCACAGGAATGTTCCATGAGAGGACTACAAAAGTGCGCTGTTAGAAGTGCACAAAAGAGTACACAGAGATAATCAAATGAAATGAATAAAAAATATAAACGATCAAGTAATACATTTGTACCCTCCAAAAGGCTAAAGGAGTAAACTCAGAAAATAAAGTTATAAATGATATAAATTAATAAATGATTAATTCAAACTGTAAATTGATTAGGAGTATGTATGTTTTATACTATATGTGTATTTTATTTTATACAAATACTTATCTCTCTAGATTCTTTAACCTAAGGATACATTTAATAGATGTCATTTCATTTATTCCTGGCTGTTGATTGGCATTGGTTCTAAGTTGCCAAATAAGCTCTCTCCTTTCTAACTTAAGTGACTCAGGCCCCCCCTCTTTCATCCTTCAATAGTTGGTCTATGGCACGGAACTTAAATTCGTGCCCGTCAGTCTCACTGTGGTGCCTGGCTAGTGCATTGTCCAATTTATTTTTGTTGATAGAATAGATATGTTCATAAATCCTGTAATTTAGTCTTCTATTGGTTTTGTCGATATAGAAGGCTGGACAATGAACACACTTTGCCAGGTACACCACCTGTCTACTTTGACAGTTAAACTTGACCTTAGATCTATTCGTATTGTTTCTTATTGTGAAATTGGTACCTTCGTCTATGTATTTACAATAAGTGCACATATTACACTTGTGCATGCCAGCTTTACTTGTGAAAGCTTGTCTGTTGCCTTCCAAGATCCCTTTTAGATTAATCCCACGTTTGTATGTTATCTTTGGTCTGTTCGGGATTATGGCTTTGAAATGGCCATCGTTGGTTAATAATTCCCAAATTTTGTGACAATGTTCCTAATGGCGTAAGCATCTAAGCTAAAAGTGAGGACAAAACCAAAGAGGAAACTTGGTTCACTATTATTTTTGGACTCTGCCTCTATACTTTCCTCTATTTGTAGTTTGTTTCCACTTAATAAGGGAATATATTCACCTTTGAATCTTTTGGATTTGACCTCTTCAAAAAATTTCTTGTATAAATTCTAGGGGGTACCCTCTTTGGAGGAAAAAGTTAATCAGAATTGAACATTCTTCCAAAAATTCTTCATCTCTCGAAGTCATCCTGGCTGCTCTAACCATTTGGCCTTTGACCACTGACTTCTTCTGGTGTCTGGGGTGGCAACTTGTGTAGTATAAGAACATGTTAGAATATGTTTCTTTTCGGTAACTCTTGGAAAAAAATTGTTTGTTCAGGTAGTCTTTCCTTAAATCAACATCTAAATATTCGATCATGTCCTTATTATATTTGTGAGCGAATTTAAGGAAATTTGTGCTGTTATTAAAAGTAAGGATTAACTCCTCTACTTCATGCTCAGATCCCTGAAAGAGTATAAAAATGTCGTCCAGGAACCTTGTGTAAAAAATGATGTTATTTTTAAATTGGGCATTCGTTAATACATAAGTTCTTTCCCAAAATGCCATTACTAGGTTCACTAGGCTTGCTCCACATGGGGAGCCCATCGCTACCCCAATTTCCTGGTGGAAAATCTCTTTGTTGAACATTAAAAAGTTGTACGAGAGGACTGTGTCCATCAGTTCTTCTACTAGTTGGATCTCACTGACTGGGGCTCCCAAGGTCATTAACATATGACTTACCCATTCAATTCCAACATCATGTGGGATTGAAGAGTACAGATCCTTTACATCCACTGTAATAAAGTAGCTATCGGCTAGAAAGTTTAAATTGTTGATGGATTTAAGGAAGGACCAAGAGTCCTTACATATCTGACTCTCCTTTTTGATGTATTTCTGGAGGATTCTATCTACTACTTTTGCACATGTATAAGTGATACTGTTCCTACCGTCAACCAAGGCCCTCATTGGTGGATCGTTCACATTTTTATGCACTTTGGGTACACCAAATAATACTGGGGTCCTAGGTGCTGGTTGTACTAGGAAGTTATACATGTCTCTATCAATTCTAGCCTCAATGTAAAGTTCCTCAATAAGTGACTTAACCCTCCTGTGTGCCACATTCATCTCATTGATAGAAACTTTTGAGTAGGTGTTACTTTCTAGTATAGTATACATCTTAGTATCATAATCATTAATTGACATTATGACTAGACCCCCACCTTTGTCAGGTTTCATAATTTTTATTGGGGCTTGTCTTAAAAGATTTAATATTTCCCTTTGTTCCCTGGTTATATTATGCTTGTAATGGAAATGGTCACTGTTAAACTCTTTCAAGTTTCTCAAGTCCATTTCAGTGATTTTTTCAAATAATGTTAATAGTGGGTGTAAGGGAGGGTTATATACACTTGAAACATAAAAGTCGGATTTAATATTGAGATCATTACCCATCAATGCTAACAAGTTAAGCTTCCTAGTAAAAAGTTTAAGGTCAATTAACGTATTAGCTATATCAAACTGAGTAGAAGGGATAAATGTGTACCCTTTAGATAATAAATCTACTGTCTCAGTATCAGTAGTAGTACAGGTTATTGTGCATATTACCACATGTGTATTTGGATCAGTGGATAATACAGCTTGCTGTACATAGTAGCTCAAGCCCATTTGGATAACTAGGTAGCACAAATAGTTGGACGTATTATCACATGCCCATTTGAATCAGTGGGTAGTATAGCTAGTTTTGCATATTACTACATGCCCATGTGGATCAGTGCATAGTACACCTAGTTGTACATATTACCACATGCCCATTTGGATCAGTGGGTAGTACAGCCAGTTGTACATAGTTCAACATGGCCGTTTGGATCAGTGTGTTATACAGCTAGTTGTACATATTACCACATGCCCATTTGTATCAGTGTGTAGTACAGCCAGTTGTACATATTACCACATGGCCATTTGGATCAGTGGTTGGTACAGCTAGTTGTACATATTGCCACATAGCTATTTGGAGCAGTGATTGGTACAGCTTGTTGTACGTATTTCCACATGTCCATTTTGATAAGTGGGTAGTACAGCTATTTGGTAGTAGTGCTAGCTGTACATAGTACCACGTGCCCATTTGGATCAGTGGGTAGTACAGCTTGTTGTACATAATACAACATGCCCATTTAGATGAGTGGGTATTACAGCTAGTTGTGCATAGTGCCACATGCTAATGTGGATCAGTTGGGAGTACAGCTAGATGTACATATCACCACATGCTCATTTGGATCAGTGGGTAGTACAGCTACTTGTGTATATTACCACATGCCCATTTGGATCACTGGGTAGTACAGCTTGTTGTAAATAGTACCACATGCCCATTTGGATCAGTGGGTCATATTGCTAGTTGTACATATTGCTACATGCCCATTTGGATCAGTGGGTAATACAGCTTGTTGTAAATATTACAACATGCCCATTTGGATCAGTGGGTAGTACAGCTTATTGTACATATTACCACATGCCCATTTGGATCAGTGTGTAGTAGACCTAGTTGTACAAATAACCATATACTCATTTGGATCAGTGGGTAGTACAGCCACTTGTACATAGTACCACATGACCTTTTGGATAAGTGGGTAGTACAGCTTGTTGTACAAAGTAGCACATGCCCATTTGTATCAGTGGGTAGTACAGCATTTTGTACATATAACAACATGCCCATTTGGATCAGTGTGTAGTTCAGCTAGTTGTAGACAGTATTATATGCCGATTTGGATCAGTGGGTTGGAAAGTTAGTTGTACATATTAACACATGCCCTTTTATTTCAGGGGGTATTAAAGGTAGTTTTAGACAGTACCACATGCCCATTTGGATCAGTGGGTAGTCTAGCTAGTTGCACATTTAGTGTGTAGTACAGCTAGTTTTACATTGTGCCACATCTCCATTTGTATCACTGGGTAGTACAGCTTGTTGTACATAGTACCTCAAGCCCATTTGGATCAGTGGGTAGTACAACCTGTTGTACATATTACCACATACCCATATGGATCAGTGGGTAGTACAGCAAGTTGTACATATTACCACACCCCCATTGGATCATTGGGTATAACAGGCAGTTTTACATAGTACGACATGGCCATTTGGATCAGTGGGTAGTACAGCAGGTTGTACATATAACAACATGCCCATTTGGATCAGTGTATAGATTCATAGATTCATAGATTCATAGATTAGTACTAGGCTAACTGCCCTTGTGGGCCATTTTCAGCCTAGCCACTACTTACCTATAGAGAATCAAACTGTGCACCTTGTGTTTGTAAGGTAAGCACCTTAACCATTATACCAACATCCCACCAGTTCAACAGTATAGTTCAGCTAGTTGTAGACAGTATTATATGCCGATTTGGATCAGTGGGTTGGAAAGTTAGTTGTACATATTAACACATGCCCTTTTATTTCAGGGGGTATTAAAGGTAGTTTTAGACAGTACCACATTCCCATTTGGATCAGTGGGTAGTCTAGCTAGTTGCACATTTAGTGTGTAGTACAGCTAGTTTTACATTGTGCCACATCTCCATTTGTATCACTGGGTAGTACAGCTTGTTGTACATAGTACCTCAAGCCCATTTGGATCAGTGGGTAGTACAACCTGTTGTACATATTACCACATACCCATATGGATCAGTGGGTAGTACACCAAGTTGTACGTATTACCACATGCCCATTTGAATCAGTGATTAGTACAGCAAGTTGTACATATTACCACACCCCCATTGGATCATTGGGTATAACAGGCAGTTTTACATAGTACGACATGGCCATTTGGATCAGTGGGTAGTACAGCAGGTTGTACATATTACCACATTGCCATTTGGATCAGTGGCTGGTACAGCTAGTTGTACATATTACCACATAGCCATTTGGATTAGTGGGAAGTACCTCTAGTTGTACATAGCACCACATGCCCATTTTGACCAGTGGGTAGTGCAATTATTTGAACATATTATCACATGCCCATTTGGATCAATGGGTAGTACAGCTTGTTGTACATAGTACCACATGCCCATTTGAATCAGTGGGCAGTACAGCTTGTTGTACATAGTACCTCATGCCATTTGGAACTGACGTTAGTCCAGCTTGTTGTACATATTACCAAATGCCCATTTGGATCAGTGCGTAGTATACCTAGTTGTACATATTTCCACATGCCCATTTGGATCAGTAGATAATACAGCTTTTTGAACATATTACCACATGTCCATTTGGATCACTGGATAGTACAGCTAGTTTTACATACTACCATATGCCCATTTGGATCAGTGGATAGTACAGCTTGTTGTACATAGTACCTCTTGCCCAGCTGGAACAGTGGTTAGTAAAGCTTGTTGTACATATTACCATATGCCCATTTGGATTAGTGGCTGGTCCAGCTAGTTGTAAATTTTACCACATGTGCATTTGTATCAGTGGATAGTACAGCTAGTTGTACATATAACCAAATGCCCATTTGTATCAGTGCGTAGAACACCTAGGGTAACATATTACCACAAGCCCATTTGGACCAAAGGGTAGTACAGCTAGTTCTACATATTACCACATGCCCTTTCGGATTAGTGGAAAGTACAGCTAGTTGTACATAGTACCACATGCCCAGTTGGATCAGTGGGTAGTACAGGCAGTTGAACATTACCACATGCCCATTTGGATCAGTGAGTGGTACTGCTAGTTATACATATTACCAAATGCCTATTAGGATCAGTGCATAGTACATCTAATTGTACATATTACCACATGCCCATTTGGATCAGTGGGTAGTACAGCTAGTTGTACATATTACCACATGCACATTTGGAACAGTATGTAATACAGCTAGTTGTACGTATTACCACATGCCCATTTGGATCAGTACATAATACAGCTAGTTGTACATATTACCACATGCCCATTTGGATCAGTGGGTAGTACAGCTAGTTGTACATATTACCACATGCTCATTTTGGATGAGTGTGTAGTACATCTATTTCTACATATTACCACATGCCCATTTTGATCATCGGGTAGTAAAGCTAGTTGTACAAATTACCACATGCCTATTTGGATCAGTAGGTAGTACAGCTTGTACATAGTACCTCAAGCCCTTTTGGATAACTGGGTAGTTCAAATAGTTGTACATATTACCACATGCTCATTTGAATCAGTGTGTAGTATAGCTAGTTGTACATATTACCACATACCTATTTGGATCAGTGCGTAGTAGCCCGATTTGTACATATTATCACATGCCCCTTTGAATCATTGGGTAGTACTGCTATTTGTACATATTACCACATCCCCATTATATCAGTGGGTAGTACAGCTTGTTGTACATAGTTCGACATGGCCTTTTGGATCAGTCAGTAGTACAGCTATTTGTACATATTACCACATGACCATTTGGATCAGTGGGTAGTACAGCTAGTTGTACATATTACCACATGCCCATTTGGATCAGTGGGTAGTACAACTAGTTGTACATATTACCACATGCCCATTTCAATCATTGGGTAGTACAGCTATTTGTACATATTACCACATCCCCATTATATCAGTGGGTAGAACAGCTTGTTGTACATAGTTCGACATGGCCTTTTGGATCAGTGTGTAGTACAGCTATTTGTACATATTAACACATGCCCATTTGGATCAGTGGGTAGTACAGCTAGTTGTACATATTACCACATGCCTATTAGTTTCAGTGGGTAGTACAGCTAGTTGTACATAGTACCACATGCCTATTTGGATCAGTGGGTCGTATTGCTAGTTGTACATATTGCCACATGCCATTTTGGATCAGTGGGTAGTATGACTTGTTGTATATATTACCACCTGCCCATTTGGATCAGTACATAGTACAGCTTGTTGTACATATTACAAAATGCCCATTCGGATAAGTGGGTAGTGCAGTTAGTTGTACATATCAGCACAAGCCCATTTGGATCTGTGGGTAGTATAGCTATTTGTACATATTACCACGTACCTATTTTGATCAGTGCGTAGTACACCTTGTTGTACATATTACCACATGCCCATTTCAATCAGTGGGTAGTACAGTGTGTTGTACATAATACCTCAAGCTAATTTGGATCAGTGTATAGTACAACTTTTTGTACATATTACCACTTGCCCATTTGGATCAGTTGGTAGTACAGCTAATTGTACATATTACCACATGCCCATTTCAATCAGTGGGTAGTACACCTTGTTGTATATATTACCACATGCCCATTTGTATCAGTGGGTAGTGCAGCTAGTTGTACATATTACCACATGCCCATTTGGATCAGTGAGTAGTACACCGTGTTGTACATAATACCTCAAGCTCATTTGGATCAGTGTATAGTACATATTACCACTTGCCCATTTGGATCAGTGGGTTGTACAGGTAGTTGTACAAATTTCCATATACCCCTTTGGATCAGTGCGTAGTACACCTAGTTGTGCATATTACCACATGCCCATTTGAATCAGTGGGTAGTACAGCTAGTTGTACATCTTACCACATGCCCATTTCAATCAGTGGGTAGTACACCTTGTTGTACATATTACCACATGCCCATTTGGATCAGTGGGTAGTACAGCTTGTTGTACATATTACCACATGCCCATTTGGATCAGTTGGTAGTACAGCTTGCCTCTTCTCATACAGGAAAGGAAAAAATTTGAATTCATACTTCAATCATTACAAACACAGTGACACCAGACACACTGAGTATGTTCAGACAACTTTATCAGGGGACATCTTGCGTGGATGTTTTCCTTGTGGTCATTGCACCAACTGTCAATATATTAACAAATCCAAGGATTTTCATTCTATGTGGGGCAAACATGCCCATTTGGATCAGTTCAGAACACATTGATTTTTATACACTGAGTTGCTGTGTTGTTTTTGTTTTCCTGTCAAACTGTTTTTGCTGTTTTGCTGTCATGTATCTTTGAATACAACATTTATCGTATCTAGTCATTGTTTGCTGGCTCTTTTTTCTTGTGTTTAAGTACAGCTTGTTGCACATAATATTTCAACCTCATTTGGATGAGTGTGTAGTACACCTTGTTGAACATATTACCACTTGCCCATTAGTAACACTGGGTAGTACAGCTAATTGTACATATTACCACACTCCCATTTGGATCAGTGGGTAGTACAGATAGTTGTAGAAGGTATCACATGCCCATTTGGATCAGTGGGTAGTACAGATAGTTGTAGAAGGTATCACATGCCCATTTGGATCACTGGGTAGGACAGCTAGTTGTACATATTACCAGATGCCCTTTTGTTTGTGGGGGTATTGCAGGTAGTTGTAGACAGTATCACCTGCCCATTTGGTTCAGTGGGTAGTCCAGCTAGGACCACATATTACCACATGCTCTTTTGGATCAGTGGTTAATACTGCTGGTTGTACATTGTACCATGTGCCCATTTGGATCAGTGGGTAGTTTAGCTAGTTGTACATATTACCACATGCCCATTTTGGATGAGTGTGTAGTACAGCTATTTGTACATATTACCACATGCCTATTTGGATCAGTGGGTAGTACAGCTTCTTGTACATAGTACCTCACGCCCTTTTGGATAACTGGGTAGTTCAAATACTTGTACGTATTACCACATGCCCATTTGAATCACTGGGTAGTATAGCTAGTTGTAGATATTTCCACATGCCCATTTGGATCAGTGTGTAGTACCCCTAGTTGTACATATTACCTCATGCCCCTTTGAATCACTGGGTAGTACTGCTAGTTGTACATATTACCACATGCCCATTTGGATCAGTGGTTGGTACAGCTTGTTGTACATATTTCCACATGACCAAATCAATCATTGGGTAGTACATCTATTTGTACATTGTACCACATGCCCATTTGGATCAGTGGGTAGTAGAGCTAGTTGTACATAGTACCACATGCCGATTTGGATCAGTGGGTAGTACAGCTTGTTGCACATATTACCACATGCCCACTTGGATCTGTGGGTAATTTAGCTAGTTGTACATATAACCACATGCCCATTTGAATCAGTGGCTAGTGCAGCTATTGTACATAGTACCACATGCCCTTTTGGATCAGTGGGTAGGACAGCTAGTTGTACATATTACCACATGCCATTTTGCTTCAGGAGGTATTACAGGAAAGTTGTAATCTGTACCACATGCCCATTTGGATCAGTGGTAGTCTGGCTAGTAGCACATACATGCCCTTTTTGATCAGGGGGTAGTACAGCTAGATGTACATTGTACCCCATGCCCATTTGGATCACAGGGTAGTACAGCTTGTTATACATATTACCAGATGCCCATTTGGATCAGTGGGTAGTACAACAAGTTGTGCATATTGCCACATGCCCATTTTGAGCAGTGGGTAGTACAGCTATTTGTACATATTATCACATGCCCATTTGGATCAGTGGGTAGTACAGCTTATTGTACATATTAGCAAATGCCTATTTGGATCAGTGGGTAGTACGTATTGTTTTACATAGTAACTCAAAGCAGTTTGGATAACTGGGTAGTACATCTAGTTGTATATATTATCAAATGCCCATTTGAATCAGTGGGTAGTAAAGCTAGTTTTTCATATTACCACATGCCCTTTTGTTTCAGTGCATAGTACAGCTAGTTGTACATATTACCACATTCCTATTTGGATGAGTGGGTAGAACAGCTAGTTGTACATATTACCACATGCCCATTTGGATCAGTGGGTAGTACAGCTAGTTGTACATATTACCACATGCCCATTTGGATCAGTGGGTAGTACAGCTAGTTGTACATATTACCACATACCCATTTGGATCAGTACATAGTACACCTAGTTGTACATATTACCACATGACCATTTGTATCACTGGGAAGTACAGCAAGTTGTACATATTACCACACCCCCATTCAATCAGTGAGTAGAACAGCTAGTTGCACATATTACTACGTGCCCATTTGGATCATTGTGTGTAGTACAGCTTCTTATACAGAGTACCTCAAGCCCATTTGAATCAGTGGGTAGTACAACTTGTTGTACATCTTATCAAATGCCCATTTGGATCAGTGGGTAGTACAGCTGATTGTACATCTTAGCACATGCCCATTTGGATCAGTGGGTACTACAGCTGGTTATACAATTTACCATATGGCCATTTGGATTAGTGGGTATTACACCTAGTTGTACATTTTACCACATGCTCATTTTGATCAGTGGGTGGTACAGCTTGTTGTGAATATTACTACATGCCCATTTGGATCAACGGATAGTACTGCTCTTTGTACAAAGTACCACATGCCCATTTGGATCAGTGGGTAGGAGCAGCTTGTTGTACATATTACCACACTCCCATTTGGATCAGTGGGTAGTACAGCTAGTTGTAGACAATATCACCTACCCATTTGGATCACTGGGTAAGACAGCTAGTTGTACATATTACCAGATGCCATTTTGGTTGTGGGGGTATTGCAGGTAGTTGTAGACAGTATCACATGCCCATTTGTACCAGTGGGTAGTCCAGCTAGTTGCACATATTACCACATGCCCTTTTGGAACAGTGGGTAATACAGCTAGTTGTGCATTGTATCACGTGCCCATTTGGATCACTGGGAAGTGCAGCTTGTTGTAGATATTGCCACATGCCCATTTGGATGAGTGAGTAGTACAGCTAGTTTTATATATTACCACATGCCCATTTTGGATCAGTGTGTAGTACAGCTATTTCTACATATTACCACATGCCCATTTTGATCATCGGGTAGTAAAGCTAGTTGTACAAATTAAAACATGCCTATTTGGATCAGTGGGTAGTACAGCTTGAACATAGTACCTCAAGCCCTTTTGGATAACTGGGTAGTTCAAATAGTTGTACGTATTACCACATGCTCATTTGAATCAGTGGGTAGTATAGCTAGTTGTACATATTACCACATGCCCATTTGGATCAGTGTGTAGTAGCCCAATGTGTACATATTACCACATGCCCCTTTGAATCATTGGGTAGTACTGCTAGTTGTACATATTACCACATCCCCATTATATCAGTGGGTAGTACAGCTTGTTGTACATAGTTCGACATGGCCTTTTGGATCAGTTGGTAGTACAGCTAGTTGTACATATTACCACATGCCCAGCTGGATCAATGGATAGTACAGCTAGTTGTACATATTACCACTTTGGATAACTGGGTAGTTCAAACATGCCCAGCTGGATCAATGGATAGTACAGCTAGTTGTACATATTACCACATGGCATTTGGATCAGTGGTTGGTACAGCTTGTTGTAAATATTTCCACATGCCCATATTGATCATTGGGTAGTACAGCTATTTGGACACAATACCACATGCCCATTTGGATCAGTGGGTATTACAGCTTGTTGTACATATTGCCACATGCCCATTTGGATCAGTGGGTAGTACAGCTTGTTGTAAATAGTACCACGTGCCCATTTTGATCAATGGGTATTACAGCTAGATGTGCATAGTCACATGCTCATTTGGATAGGTGGGAGTAGAACTAGTTGTATATATTACCACATGTTCATTTGGATCAGTGGGTAGTACAGCTAGTTATACATATTACCACATGCCCATTTGGATCAGTGGGAAGTACAGCTTGTTGTACATAGTACCACATGCCCATTTGGATAAGTGGGTAGTACAGCTAATTGTACAAAGTAGCAAATGTTGATTTTTATCAGTGGATAGTAACACTAGTTGTACATAGTATCACATGCCATTTGGATCCAGGGGTAGTACAACTAGTCGCACATATTACCACATGCCCATTAGTTTCAGTGGGTAGTACAGCTAGTTGTACATAGTACCACATGCTATTTGGATCAGTGGGTCGTATTGCTAGTTGTACATATTGCCACATGCCATTTTGGATCAGTGGGTAGTATGACTTGTTGTATATATTACCACATGCCCATTTGGATCAGTACATAGTACAGCTTGTTGTACATATTACAAAATGCCCATTCGGATAAGTGGGTAGTGCAGTTAGTTGTACATATCAGCACAAGCCCATTTGGATCTGTGGGTAGTATAGCTATTTGTACATATTACCACGTACCTATTTTGATCAGTGCGTAGTACAGCTTGTTGTACATATTATCACATGCCCATTTGGATCAGTGGGTAGTACAGCTAGTTGTACATATTACCACATGCCCATTTGGATCAGTGGGTAGTACACCTTGTTGTACATATTACCACATGCCCATTTGGATCAGTGAGTAGTACAGTGTGTTGTACATAATACCTCAAGCTAATTTGGATCAGTGTATAGTACAACTTTTTGTACATATTACCACTTGCCCATTTGGATCAGTGGGTTGTACAGGTAGTTGTACAAATATCCATATACCCCTTTGGATCAGTGTGTAGTACACCTAGCTGTGCATATTACCACATGCCCATTTGGATCAGTGGGTAGTACAGCTAGTTGTACATATTACCACATGCCCATTTGGATCAGTGGGTAGTACACCTTGTTGTACATATTACCACATGCCCATTTGGATCAGTTGGTAGTACAGCTTGTTGTACATAATATTTCAAGCTCATTTGGATGAGTGTGTAGTACAACTTGTTGAACATATTACCACTTGCCCATTAGTAACACTGGGTAGCACAGCTAGTTGTACATATTACCACACTCCCATTTGGATCAGTGGGTAGTACAGCTAGTTGTGGAAGGTATCACATGCCCATTTGGATCACTGGGTAGGACAGCTAGTTGTACATATTACCAGATGCCCGTTTGTTTGTGGGGTATTGCAGGTAGTTGTAGACAGTATCACATGCCCATTTGGTTCAGTGGGTAGTCCAGCTAGGACCACATATTACCACATGCTCTTTTGGATCAGTGGTTAATACTGCTGGTTGTACATTGTACCATGTGCCCATTTGGATCAGTGGGTAGTACAGCTAGTTGTACATATTACCACATGCCCATTTTGGATGAGTGTGTAGTACAGCTATTTGTACATATTACCACATGCCTATTTGGATCAGTTGGTATTACAGCTTGTTGTACATAGTACCTCAAGCCCTTTTGGATAACTGGGTAGTTCAAATACTTGTACGTATTAACACATGCCCATTTGAATCACTGGGTAGTACAGCTAGTTGTACATATTACCACATGCCCATTTGGATCAGTGGGTAGTACAGCTACTTGTACATATTACCACATGCCCATTTCGATCAGTGGGTAGTACAGCTTGTTGTACATAATACCTCAAGCTCATTTGGATCAGTGGGTAGCACAACCTGTTGAACAGATTACCACTTGCCCATTTGGATCAGTAGGTTGTACAGGTAGTTGTACATATTTCCACATACCCCTTTGGATTAGTGCGTAGTACACCTAGTTGTACATATTACCACATGCCCATTTGAATCAGTGGGTATTACAGCTAGCTGTAAATATTACCACATCCCCATGGATCAATGGGTAGAACAGCTATTTGTACATAGTACGACATGGCCATTTGGATCAGCGGGTAGTACAGCTATTTGTACATAATACCACATGCCCATTTGGATCACTGGGTAGTAGAGCTAGTTGCACATATTTATCACATGGCCATTTGGATCAGTGGCTGGTACAGCTAGTTGTACATCTTACCACATGCCCATTTGGATCCGTGGGTTGTACTGCTAGTTGTACATAGTGCCATATGCCCATTTGGATCCGTGGGTTGTACTGCTAGTTGTACATAGTGCCATATGCCCATTTGGATCCGTGGGTTGTACTGCTAGTTGTACATAGTGCCATATGCCCATTTGGATCAGTGGGTAGTTGTGTATTTTACCTCATGCTCATATTGATCAGTGGGTCGTACAGCTTGTTGTACATATTACCACATGCCCATTTGGATCATTGGGTTGAACAACTTGTTGCACATTTTAACACAAGCCCATTTGCATCAGTGGGTAGTAGAGCTAGTTGTACATATAACCACATGTACATTTGGATCAGTGAGAAGAACAGCTACTTGTACATAGTACCACATGCCCTTATGGATCAGTGGGTAGTACAGCTTTCTGTATATAGTACAACATGCCGATTTGGATCAGTGGACAGTTCGGCTGGTTGTAGACAGTATCACATCCCAATTTGGATCAGTGGGGTGGACAGCTAGTTGTGCACATTAACACAGGCCCTTTTGTTTCAGGGGTATAATAGGTAGTTATAGACAGTACCACATGTCCATTTGGGTCAGTGGGTAGCCCAGCTAGTTGCATATATTATCTCAACCCTTTTGGATCAGTGGGTAGTACAGCAAGTTGTACATTGTACCACATCCCCATTTGGATCACTGGGTAGTACAGCTAGTTGTACATATTACCACATGCCCATTTGGATTACTGGGAATTACAGCTAATTATACATATTATCATGTGCCTATTTGGATCAGTGGGTAGTACAGCTTGTTCATAGTACATCAAGCCCATTTGGATAACTGGGTAGTACAACTATTTGTACGTATTACCACATGCCCATTTGAATTAGTGGGTAGTATAGCTAGTTGTACATATTACCACATGTCAATTTGGATCAGTGCTTAGTACACCTAGTTGTACTTATTACCTCATGCACATTTGGATCAGTGGGTAGTACAGCTATTTGTACATATTATCACATGCCCATTTGGATTACTGGGAATTACAGCTAGTTGTACATATTACCACATGCCTATTTGGATCAGTGGGTATTATAGCTTGTACTTCATAGTACCTCAAGCCCATTTGGATAACTGGATAGTACAACTATTTGTACGTATTACCACATGCCCATTTGAATTAGTGGGTAGTATAGCTAGTTGTACATATTAACACATGCCAGTTTGGATCAGTGCTTAGTACACCTAGTTGTACATATTACCTCATGCACATTTGAATAAGTGGGTAGTACAGCTAGTTGTATTACCACACCTCCATTAGATCAGTGGGTATTACAACTAGTTGCACATAGTTTAACACAGCCATTTGGATCAGTGAGTAGTACAGCTAGTTGTATATATTACTACATGTCCATTTGGATTACTGGATAGTGCAACTTGTTGTACATATTACCACATGCCCATTTGGATCAGTGGGTTGTAAAGCTAGTTGTACATATTACTATATGCCCATTTGGATCATGTGTAGTACAGCTTGTTGTATATATTACCACATGCCCATTTAGATCAGTGGGTAGTACAGCTAGTTGTAAGCACTACCTTATGCCCATTTGGATCAGTGGGTAGTATAACTAGTTGTACATATTTCCATATGCCCATTGGGTAGTACAGTTTGATATACATGCCGATATGGAACAGTGTTTAGTACAGCTTGTTGTACATATTACCACATGCCCATTTGGGTCAGTGGGTAGTACAGCCAGTTGTATATATTACCACAAGCCCATTTGTATCAGTGGGTAATACAGCTTGTTGTACATAGTACCTCATACCCATTTGGAACAGTGGTTAGTTCAGCTTGTTGTTCATATTACCACATGCCCATTTCGATGAGTGGGTAGTACAGCTACGTGCATATTTTAATATATGCCCATTTGGATCAGGGGGTTGTACAGGTAGTTGTACATATTACCACATTCTCATTTGGATCAGTGGGTAGTACAGCTAGTTGCACATATAACCAAATGCCCATTTGGGTCAGAGCGTAGTACACCTTGTTGTACATATTACAACATGCCCATTTGGATCAGTGGGCAGTACAGATTTTTGTACATAGTACCACATGCCCATTTGGACTAGTGGGTAGTACAGCTAGTTGTACATATTACCACACACCAATTTGGATCTGTAGGTAGTACATCTAGTTGTAGACAGTATCACATACTCATTTGGATCAGTGGGTAGTACAGCTAGTTGTACATATTACCACATGCCCCTTTTGGATCAGAGGGTTGTACAGCTAGTTGTACATAGTACCACATGCCCATTTGGATCTCTGAGTAGTACAGCTAGTTGTACATATTACCACATGCCCATTTGGATCAGTGGATAGTACAGCTAGTTGTACATATTACACATGCCAATTAGGATCAGTCAGTAGTACAGCTATTTGTACACATTACCACATGACCATTTGGATCAGGGTGTAGTACAGCTAGTTGACATATTACCACATGCCCATTTGGGTCAGTAGGTAGTACAGCTAGTTGTACATATTACCACGTGCCCATTTGGATCAATGGGTAGTACTGCTTGTTGTACATAGTACCTCAAGCCCATTTGGATCAGTGGGTAGTACAACTTGTTCTACATGTTATCACATGCCCATTTGGATCAGTCAGTAGTACAGCTATTTGTACATATTACCACATGACCATTTGGATCAGTGTGTAGTACAGCTAGTTGTACATATTACCACATGCCCATTTGGATTAATGGGTAGTGCAGCTTTTTGTACATAGTACCTCAAGCTCATTTGGATCAGTGGGTAGTACAACTTGTTGCACATATTACCACATACCCATTTGGATAAGTGCATTGTACACCTAGTTGTACATATTATCACATCCCCATTGGATCAGTAGGTAGAAAAGCTAGTTGTGCCTAGTACGATATGCCCATTTAGATCAGTGGGTAGTACAGCTAGTTGTACGTACTACCATAGGCCCATTTGGATCAGTGGGTAGAATAACTAGTTGTACATTTTACCATATGCCCAATTGGATCAGTGGGAAGTACAGCTTGATGTACATTGTACCTCATGCCCATATGGAACAGTGTTTAGTACAGCTTGTTGTACATATTACCACATGCCCATTTGGGTCAGTGGGTAGTACAGCTTGTTGTACATAGTACCACATGCCCATTTGGAACAGTGGTTAGTACAGCTTGTTGTTCATATTACCACATGCCCATGTGGATGAGTGGGTGGTACAGCTAGCTGTACATTTTGCCAAATGCCCATTTGGATCAGTGGGTAGTACAGGTAGTTGTACATATTATCACATTCTCATTTGGATCAGTGGGTAGTACAGCTAGTTGCACATATAACCAAATGCCCATTTGGGTCAGAACTCAGTACACCTTGTTGTACATATTACAACATGCCCATTTGGATCAGTGGGCAGTACAGCTTTTTGTACATAGTACCACATGTACATTTGGATCTGTAGGTAGTACAGCTAGTTGTAGACAGTATCACATGCTCATTTTGATCAGTGGGTAGGACAGCTAGTTTTACATATTACCACATGCCTATTTCGATCCTGGGCTATTACAGGTAATTGTAGACAGTAACACATGCCCATTGGGAGCAGTGGGTAGTACAGCTAGTTGTACATATTACCACATGCCCATTTGGCTCAGTGGATAGTACAGCTATTTTTACATATTACCACATGCCCATTTGGATCAGTGGGTAGTACAGCTAGTTGTACATATTACCACATGCCCATTTGGATCAGTCAGTAGTACAGCTATTTGTACATATTACCACATGCCCATTTGGATCAGTGGATAGTACATCTAGTTTTGCATATTACCACATGCCAATTCAGATCAGTGGGTAGTACAGCTAGTTGTACATATTACCACATACCCATTTGGATAAGTCAGTAGTACAGTTATTTGTACAAATTACCACATGACCATTTGGATCAATGGGTAGTACAGCTTTTTGTACATAGCACCTCAAGCCCATTTGGATCAGTGGGTAGTACAACTTGTTGTACATATTACCACATGCCCATTTGGATTAGTAGGTAGTACAGCTAGTTGTACATATTGCCACGTGCTCATTTCGTCAATGTGCAGTTGTGCATAATACGACATGCCCATTTAGATCAGTGGGTAGTACAGCTATTTCTACATATTACCACATGCAGATTTGGATCAGTGCATTGTACAGCTAGTTGTACATATTACCACATGGCCAATTTGATCAGTTGTTGCCACAGCTAGTTGTACATCTTACCACATGCCCATTTGGATCAGTGGGTAGTACACGTAGTTGTACATAGTACCATATGCCCATTTGGATCAGTGGATATTACAACTAGTTGTTCATTTTACCACATGCCCATTTTGATCAGTGCATAGTACAGCTTGTTGTACATATTACCACATGCCCATTTGGATCAGTGGATAGAACTGCTATTTATGCATAGTACCACATTGCCCATTTGGATCAGTGGGTAGTACAGCTTGTTGTACATATTACCACATGCCCATTTGGATCAGTGAGTAGTACAGCTAGTTGTACATAGTACCAGTTGCCCATTTGGATCAGTGGGTAGTACAGATTGTTGTACATGGTACCACATGCCCATTTGGATCAGTGGGTAGTACAGCTTTTAGTACATAGTACCACATGCCCATTTGGATCAGCGCATAGTACAGCTTGTTGTAGACAGTATCACATGCCCATTTGGATCAATGTATAGGACAGCTATTTATACATATTACCACATGCCCTTTTAGTTCAGGTGGTATTACAGGTAGTTGTAGACAGTATCACATATCCATTTGGATCAGTAGGTAGCCCAGCTAGTTGCACATATAACCACATGCCCTTTTGGATCATTGGGTAGTACCTCTATTTGTACAGTGTACCACATGCCCACTTGGATCATGGTGTAGTACAGCTTGTTGTACATATTACTACATGCCCATTTGGATCAGTGGGTTGTACAGCTTATTTTACATATTATCACATGCCCATTTGGATCAGTGGGTTGTACAGCTAGTTTTACATATTACCACATGCCCATTTGTATCAGTGGCTTGTACAGCTTATTTTACATATTATCACATGCCCATTTGGATCAGTGGGTAGTACAGCTAGCTGTATATATTACCACATGACTATTTGGATCAATGGGTAGTACAGCTTTTTGTACATAGTACCTCAAGCCTATTTGGATAACTGGGTAGTACTACTAGTTGTACATATTACCACATGCTCATTTGCACCAGTGAGTATTATAGCTAGTTGTACATATTACCACATTCCCATTTGGATTAGTGCGTAGTACCCCTAGTTGTACATAATACCTCATGCCCATTTTAATCACTGAGTAGTACAGCTAGGTGTACATATTAGCACACCCCCATTGGATCAGTGGGTAGTGCAGCTAGTTGTACATAGTTTGACATGGGCATTTGGATCTATGTGTAGTACAGCTAGTTGTACATATTACCACATGACAATTTGGATCAGTGGTTGGTACAGCTAATTGTACATATTACCACATGGCCTTTTGGATCAGTGGTTGGTACAGCTTGTTGTACATATTTTCACATGCCCATTTCTACCAGTGGGTGGTACAGCTAGTTGTAAGTATTACCACACGCTCATTTGGATAAGTAGGTAGTAAAGCTAGTTGTAGACAGTATCACTTGCCCATTTGGATCAGTGTATAGGACAGCTAGTTGTACATATTACCACATGCCCTTTCAATCCTGGGCTATTACAGGTTGTTGTAGACAGTAGCACATGCCCATTTGGTTCAGTGGGTAGTACAGCTATTTGTACATATCACCACATGATCATTTTGGTCAGTGGGTAGTACAGCTAGTTGCTCATATTACCACGTGTCCATTTGGATCACTAGGTAGTACAGCTTGTTGTACATAGTACCTCAAACCCATTTGTATCAGTGGGTAGTACAACTTGTTGTACATATTACCACATGCCCATTTTGATCAGTGGATAGTACTGCTATTTGTATATAGTACCACGTGCCCATTGGATCAGTGGGTAGTACAGCTAGTTGTACATAGTACCACATGCCTATTTGAATCAGTGGGTAGTAGAGCTTGTTGTACATAGTACCATATGCCCATTTGGATCAGTGGGTAGTACAGCTTTTTGTACATAGTACCACATGCCCATTTGGATCAGTGTGCAGTACAGCTTGTTGTACATATTACCACACACCCATTTGGATCAGTGGGTAGTACAGTATCACATGCCCATTTGGATCACTGGGTAGGACAGCTAGTTGTACATATTACCACATGCCCTTTTGGTTCAGGGGGTATTACAAGTAGTTGTAGACAGTATCACATGCTCATTTTGATCAGTGGGTAATCCAGCTTGTTGCACATATAACCACATGTCCTTTTGGATCATTGGGGAGTACAGCTAGTTGTACATTGTGCCACATGCCCATATGGATCACTGGGTAGTACAGCTTGTTGTACATATTACCACATGCCCATTTAGATCAGTGGGTAGTACAGCTAGTTGTACTTATTACGACATGCCCATTTGGATGAGATGGTACTACAGCTATTTGTACATATTAAAACATGCCCATTTGGATCAGTGGGTAGTGCAGCTTATTGTAGATATTACCACATGCCCATTTGAATCACTGGGTAATACAGCTAGATATACATATTACCTCATGCCCATTTGAATCACTGGGTAATACAGCTAGTTATACATATTACCACACCCCCATTGGATCAGTGGGTAGTACAGCTAGTTGTACATATTACCACATGGTCATTTGGATCAGTGGTTGGTACAGCTAGTTGTACATATTTCCACATGCGTACATATTACCACATGGTCATTTGGATCAGTGGTTGGTGCAGCTAGTTGTACATATTTCCACATGCCCATTTCAATCATTGGGTAGTTGAGGTTGTTGTACATGTTACTACATGCCCATTTGGATCAGTGGGTAGTAGAGCTATTTGTACATAGTACCACATGCCCATTTATATCATGGGTATTACAGCTAATTGTGCATAGTGCCACATGCTCATTTGGATCAGTGGGTAGTACAAGTAGTACATATTACCAGATGCTCAATTGGATCAGTGGGTAGTACAGCTACTTGTACATATCAACATATGTCAATTTGGATCTGTGGTTAGTACAGCTTGTTCTACATAGTACCACATGCCCATTTGGTTCAGTGGGTAGTAGAGCTAGTTGTACATAGTAGCAAATGCCCATTTGGATCAGTAGATAGTAACACTAGTTGTACTAAGTACCACATGCCCATTTGGATCAGTGGGTAGTACAACTAGTTGTACATATTACCACATGCCCATTTGGTTCAATGGCTAGTACAGCTTATTGTACGTATTGCCACATGCCCATTTGGATCAGTACATAATAAAACTAGTTGTACATATTATCAAACGCCCATTTGGATCAGTGGGTAGTGCAGCTTGTTGTACATATTGCCACATTACCATTTGGATCAGTGGGTGGTACAGCTTGTTGTACATATTACCACATGGCCATTTGGATCAGTGGTTCGTAGAGCTTGTTATACATATGTCCACATGCCAATTTGATCAGTGGGTAGTACAGCTATTTGTACAAAATACCACATGCCAATTTGGATCAGTGGGTAGTACAGCTAGTTGTACATATTACCACATGCCCATTTGGATTAGTGGTAGTTCAACTAGTTGTACATATTACCACATGGCCTCTTGGATCAGTGAGTAGTACAGTTTGTTGTACATATTACCACATGTCCACTTGGATCATTGAGTAGTACAGCTTAGTGTACATATTACAACATGTCCAATTATATCAGTGGGTATTACAGCTAGTTGTACATATTACCACATGCCCATTTGGATCGGCCACACCTGATAGTCAAGCTATAGTCATGTTTGTTGCCACAAAGAGTATTTCAGCATGGGCAACTGAGCTGTCTATCCCCAATATACAGATTCCAGGAATGTGACTGTTAAAGTTGAGTTTTTTGGCAGACCCCACCACCACCACTACCCCTAGCCCTTTGCTCATGTGCTTGGTTGCCTTGCTGTGCATGTATACAATCATGTTGGTGCCCCTTCTCTGAACCTGCTCAAATTTTCTTTTCTGGCTACTGACTGTGCTGATATGCACAGTCACAGTTTTGAATGGACCTGTCTGATCTCACATTCCAGTGTCTCCACTAAACATGCTCATGGAGGGCGTATGGCAGAATGACATTGCCTGCCTAGTGAATTTCTCCTTCTGATGTTTCTCTGTATCAGACTTGACTAACTGTAATATGAAATAAATAAATATAAATATAGATATAAGATAGGCACATATCATACACAGTATACCCAGGCTTCCGCAACACAGAGGTATGTGCGGTGTTTCCATTTCTTGTGCTATATGCCACTCAAGATGTGGCACATCCTACTTGTACAGCTGCCATCTGTGTGTAGGCAGTTATCATGGTATTGTTTCTGTACTACTGTAACACATGGGCACATGATAGGACAAGCCACTTGTACAGCTGCCATCTGTGTGTGAATATACGAGTACATCCAGGAGGATGTCAATACCTAGTATTATGAACATAAGGCTTCCTTTGTGCTTTTGTCTATGGGGTTCTCCCAACATTCCAATCTAGGCATTCTGTTTCATGGCACAGATGTAGCAAGATGGTACAGAGACCTCATTATCATCCTGCCTTAGAGGACTCCCTCTATCAGATAAGGGATTTATTTTTGCTGCAACCCCACATGGAGTATTAACAGGCCAGCAGACTTACTTAGTGGTACTTTAGGCCCCCTTCCCCTTCACTGAGAAAAATACCCAGGTCCTCTTCTCCACAGCCACAGTCCATCAGCAGAGGTGATTCTAAAAGGCATGTGGAAACTTTATACTCATTCACACCACAGAAAGACGTGGACTATAATTCCACTATTGTAACAACTCCTGTTGACACAAGTTAAAAATTACCCACTACTGAAAAATGTGCAAAGCACTAAAACAAATGTGTGGGCACCACTCCCTAAAGACCTCACACAAATTGTTGTGTAAGTGATAGAGTTTCAGATTATCAGACTTCTACAGTCACTGTATAGGTCACTTTAGCAAACATCTGAAGAATGATATCACTAATGAACTTGGTTGTTTTTGTGGTATGAGAAATGATTAGATCACTAATGAATGTGGCTGTTTCAGTGGTATGAGAAATGATGAGATCACTACTGAATGTGGCTGTTTCAGTGGTATGAGAAATGAGATCACTAATGAATGTGGCTGTTTCAATGGTATGAGAAATGATGAGATCACTAATGAATGTGGCTGTTTCAGTGGTATGAGAAATGATGAGATCACTAATGAATGTGGCTGTTTCAGTGGTATGAGAAATGATGAGGTCACTAATGAATGTGGTTGTTTCAGTGGTATGAGAAATGAGATCACTAATGAATGTGGCTGTTTCAATGGTATGAGAAATGATGAGATCACTAATGAATGTGGCTGTTTCAGTGGTCTGAGAAATGATGAGATCACTAATGAATGTGGCTGTTTCAATGGTATGAGAAATGATGAGATTAATGAATGTGGCTGTTTTAGTGGTATGAGAAATGATGAGATCACTAATGAATGTAGCTGTTTCAATGGTATGAGAAATGATGACATCACTAATGAATGTGGCTGTTTCAGTGGTATGAGAAATGATGAGATCACTAATGAATGTGTCTGTTTCAATGGTATGAGAAATGATGAGATCACTAATGAATGTGACTGTTTCAATGGTATGAGAAATGATGAGATCACTAATGAATGTGGCTGTTTCAGTGGTATGAGAAATTAGATCACTAATGAATGTGGCTGTTTCAATGGTATGAGAAATGATGAGATCACTAATGAATGTGGCTGTTTCAATGGTATGAGAAATGATGAGACCACTAATGAATGTGGCTGTTTCAGTGGTATGAGAAATGATGAGATCACTAATGAATGTGGCTGTTTCAATGGTATGAGAAATGATGAGATCACTAATGAATGTGGCTGTTTCAGTGGTATGAGAAATGAGATCACTAATGAATGTGGCTGTTTCAATGGTATGAGAAATGATGAGATCACTAATGAATGTGGCTGTTTCAGTGGTATGAGAAATGAGATCACTAATGAATGTGGCTGTTTTAGTAGCACAATGTACACACTACTAGCATGGTCCTTTTACTAATGAGCCTGGTAAGAGCAAATGCTTCTGAATCACAATTTTATTTCACTGTGCATCTGACCAAGGCTGTACTGCAGGGCTTGTTCAACACTGTGCAAAGAGCAGTTTATATGCCTAGATGGGTCAATTGCATCCTTTGGGTATTTGAGGAAATCTAATGCATTTTTTGGTCTATAGAGATACTAATGTACAAAAAATATACCTATTTGTTAACCGAGTAGTCACACTGGACATACAGTGCCTTTTCAGGGGTGACCTAGGAGCAATGTCCTGTTAAGTGACTTGCTGAATGTCACACTACTGTGGAGTAGTGGACTGAGGGAATCTAACCCTGTACCATAGGAACTACAGCACACAACTTTATCCCACAGAACCAACTGCCAGACATGGAAGCATATGAAGCTACTGTGTTGTTATTATGCACCATACATGCCATTACACACGCTGTAATATCATCCTACCATGTCATACATATCCACACTGTGCTATTGTTGTTATGCACCATACATGCCATTACTTGCACCATAATATCATCTTCCATTTCATGCATATCCACACTGTGCTATTGTTGTTATGCACCATACATGCCATTACTTGCACCTTAATATCATCCTGCCATGTCATACATATCCACACTGTACTATTGTTGTTATGCACCATACATGCCATTACTTGCACCATAATATCATCTTCCATTTCATGCATATCCACAATGTGCTATTGTTGTTATGCACCATACATGCCATTACTTGCACCTTAATATCATCCTGCCATGTCATGCATATCCACACTGTGCTATTGTTGTTATGCACCATACATGCCATTACTCACACCGTAATATCATTCTGCCATGCCATACATATCGTTACTGTGCTGTTGTTGTTATGCACCATACATGCCATTACTCACACCGTAATATCACCCTGCCATGCAATGCATACCCACACTGTGCTATTTTTGTTATGCACCATACATGCCATTACTTGCACCTTAAAAACATCCAGCCATGTCATGCATATCCACATTGTGCTATTGTTGTTATCCACCATACATGCCATTACTCACACCTTAACATTATCCTGCTACATAATGCATATCCACACTGTGCTATATTACCCCCACAAAGTCCCTTGCCATGTGAGTCCTCATTGTTGCACATCATATGTCAGCAACAGCAATGTGTATGGATGCAAGAAAGCGACCATATTCCTCATGGAGTGAGGAGGGATACATGACTGTGGCTTCCAAAAGCAATGAGCATGGCAGGATTCCTAGCTGATGCTCTAAAGAGAGCAAAGAACTCTGTACCTGATATATAATAACCCCTGTATACATCGGCTGGTTGCCATCATGATAGTCCCATTGCAGAGTGGATGCCTAGCACACATTTGCAGAGAGAAGGAACTGACTGTTCCTACTATCATCTTACCACTGTGTTGAGCAGTTCAGCCATCACTGTAGTGAATGGAAAAGGTACTGTGCTGACCATCTATGCCAGTGTGAAAAAGTCAGAGAGAGAATGTACTCCTTAGGTGTAAAGTATTCCGGACAGAGGTTAGAGGGAGTGTTCCTGAGATGTACAGAAATTATGCAGGACAGAAGTCAGAGAGTCTGTGCCTGGGATGTATAGAAAATATTCTTAACAGGGGTCAGACAGTGTGCTCCTGAGATGTACATCTGGTATTGCAGGACAGGGGTCAGTGACAGTGCTCATGAGGTGTACAGTAAATATTATGGGTAGGGTTCAAGAGACTAGACATAAGATGTACAGTAAGTATGCAGGCAGGGGTCAGACAGAGAGCCCTGAGATGTAGAGTTAGAATGTAGGATAAAAGACAGAGATAGCACTTCTGAGGTGTAACTAAGTAGTTAGGGCAGCAATCAGACAAATTCCTCCTGAAATGTACAGTATGTATGTGGAGCAAAGGTCAGACAGAGTGCCCATAAGCTGCATGGTAGGTGTGTAGGGCAGGAGTCAGACAGACTGCTCATAAGATGGACAGTAAGTGTGCAGCACAGGGGTCAGAGAGAGTGCCCATGAGATGGACAGTAAGTGCATAGGGCAAGGCTCAGACAGAGTGGCATTGTGATGAGCAATAAGTTTGTAGGGCAGGGGTCAGACAGAGTGCTCATGAGATGGACAGTAAGTTTGCAGGGCAGGGGTCAGACAGAGTACCCATGAGATGGAAAGTAAGTGTGCAGGGTAGGGGGTCAGACAGATTGCCCATGAGATGGACAGTAAGTGTGCAGGGCAGGGGTCAGACAGAGTGCCATGAGATGGGCAGTAAGTGTGCAGGGTAAGGCTCTGACAGAGTTCTCATGAGATGTACAGTACTGATGCAGGACAGAGGTCAGAGAGAGAGAGAGAGAGAGTTGTTTGGCTTCTGCTACATACCTACAATCAACTGCTGAATTATGTACAAACTTGCAGTGTTAAAGATTGCACTGCATTTTATTTTTCTGTCTATTTAATTGTTTCATTGAATATTGTGGTCTCTCTCTGTCTCTGCAGTAAGTGGGGGCTATTGTATTTCACTTCATTGATATTCAGTGTTAAACTCTTAGGCTAGATTGTTTCTTTGTATTTATAAATGTTAGCCACATATCTTTGAATTTATTACTGCTCAATTTCTGAGTTGTTTGGCTTCTGCTACATACCTACAACCAACTGCATTACTAGCTGAGTTAAGTACAAACTTGCTGTGTTAAAGATTGTACTGCATTTTATTTTATTTTTCTGTGTATTTAATTGTTTCATTGGTCTGTGTCTCTCTGTAGTTATTTATTTTTCTATTTAATTGTTTCATAGTATACTGTTGTGTCTCTCTGTCTCTGCAGTTACTGGGGGCTATTGTGTTTCACTTCATTGATATTCAGTTTTAACCTCTTAGCCTAGAGGGTTTCTGTGTATTTATAACAGTTAGTCACATATCTTTGACTTTATTAACACTCAATATCTGAGTTGTTTGGCTTCTGCTACATACCTACAATCAACTGCATTACTAGCTGAATTAAGTTCAAACTTGTAGTGTTAAAGATTGAACTGCATTTTATTTTTCTGTCTATTTAATTGTTTTTCATTGAATATTGTGGTCTGTGTCTCTCTGCAAGTTTTTATTTTTCTATATAATTGTTTCATAGAATACTGTGGTCTCTCTCTCTCTGCAGTAAGTGGGGACTATAGTGTTTCACTTAGTTGATATTCAGTGTTAAACTTTTAGCCTAGAGGGTTTCTATGTATTTATAAGATTTAGGCACATATCTTTGCATTTATTACTGCTCAATGTCTGAGTTGTTTGGCTTCTGCTACATACCTACAATCAACTGCATTACTAGCTGAGTTAAGTGCAAACTTGCAGTGTTAAAGATTGTACTGCATTTTATTTTATTTTTCTGTATTTAATTGTTTCATTGGTCTGTGTCTCTCTGTAGTTATTTATTTTTCTATTTAATTGTTTCATAGAATAATGTGGTCTCTCTCTGTCATTGCAGTTAGTTTCCTGCCCTCCCTCCCTGTTCTTGCTGTGGCATTAATCTTGGTGGCTTTGGAGTTGCCCACCCCTCCTGTAAATTTGTGTTTGTACAATCCTCCTAGGTCTATCATTTGCTCACTCGACTGAGTACAGTGAGATCATACTTTGTATTCAGACACTCCTACCAGTCCCATCTGTTCAGCTTTATCCCATCTGTATTCCAGTCTAGTGTCACTAGCTCATTCTACCTAATACAGAGAGAACCTTTGTGAAGGGCAAGCCACTTAGGTCCTTAATTTTGGATTATCTTTTGTATCTCCTTTCTCCCTTTCCACTTTCCAAAAAAAAAATTCTAAGCTTGTTTCCTGCCTTTCCTGTAACTAATTTAGTCCAGATACAGATTTGCTGTAACCAGGACTGTTTGTAATCTTCTGGGCCCCCAAAGCTTATCTGTGTTAGAGGGCAGTCTTCTAGCTTATCAGTGGGAGTGGTAAGCACTAGGTTGTCTATCTACCACAAGATAGTTTCTGGCTCAGAAATTGTAGTTTATTGGCCTTTTGGGCAGTTTTTCCATCTCTTTCAACTTTCTGGTTTAAAAGCCTGCATTTGCACTTGTTTCCCACTTTTGCTGTAACTAAACTAGTCCAGATACAGATTTGCTGTATCCAGGACTGTTTGTAAGCTTCTGAGCCCACAAAGCCTTTCTGTATAGGAGGGAAGCCTTCTAGCTTATCAGTGGGAGTGGTAAGCACTAGGTAGCCTATCTACCACAAGAGTAGTTTCTGGCCCAGAAATTGTAGTTTATTGCCCATTTGACTAGTTGTTCCATCACTTTCTACTTCCTGGTTTAAAAGCCTGCATTTGTGGTTGTTTCCCACCTTTCCTGTAAGTAGTCTAGATACAGATTTGCTGTATCCAGGACTGTTTGTAAGCTTCTGAGCCCCCCAAGCTGTTTGGTGATGGAGGGAAGCCTTCTAGCTTATCAGTGGGAGTGGTAAGCACTAGGTAGCCTGTCTACCATAAGAGTGGTTTTTGGCCCAGAAATGTATTTATTTTTATTTATTTATTTACATTTGTTTACCGGGAAATTCCAAATGGACGCAGGTACTTTTTCAGCGGATGCCCGGGGAGAAAAGCTCCACATCATGTACATGATAAATAGAGATACAAAGTTGCAGCAATACTAAACAACATTACAGGTGATTGGCTTTAATACAATAACAAGATACTGATTATCAACAGTATATAGAGTAAATGTTGCAAGTTAAGATAGTTTCTTGTCGTTTATAATATAAGTAACAAAATTATCAGACAAGATGTTAAAGTATGTAAAGACAACTAGCTATTTCTGACTGTGGTTAGTAGTGGCGATAGTATACTTGGGTTAAGAGTCTAGTTGGGGGGGAAGGAAATTGTAATTTATTGGTTGTTTGGGCAGTTTTTCCATCTCTTTCAACCTTCTGGTTTAAAAGCCCGCATTTGCTCTCATTTCCCACCTTTCCTTTAACTAGTCTAGTCCAGATACAGATTTGCGGCATCGAGCGCTGCTTGTAAGCTTCTGAGGCCCCCAAGCCTTTCTGTGTTGGAGGGAAGCCTTCTAGCTTATCAGTGGGAGTGGTAAGCACTGGGTAGTGTATCTACTACAAGAGTGGTTTCTGGCCCAGAAATTGTAGTTTATTGGCTGTTTGGGCAGTTTTTTCCATCTCTTTCAACTTTCTGATTTAAAAGCCCAAACTTGCACTTGTTTCCCTCCTTTCCTGTAACTAGTCTAGTCCAGATACAGATTTTCTGTATCCAGGACTATTTGTAAGCTTCTGAGCCCCCAAGCCTTTCTGTTTTGGAGGGAAGCATTCTAGCTTATCCGTGGGAGTGGTAAGCACTAGGTAGCCTATCTACCACAAGATCCAGGTACAGATTCTTAGTTTTAGCACTTGAATTTGCTTATTCGTGCTCAGCATTTGTTCAGAACTTGTTGTTAGCACTAAATAAGCTACAAATTACTACAGCACTCAACCTTCCTCTTTACATAGAGGAAAACAGTTTTTGTACTTACATTCCTCACTTGCTTAGAGAAAAACAGCTCTTATACTCACTTTCCTCACTTGTCTAGCGGAAAGTAGTTTTTTATTCAGGCATATCCACGGGTCAGCTCCAAGTGTTCTCTTCTGTCTATCTGATGAATCTGGGCATCCTGAGGCACTGTAGCAATTACCTCATGTACACAGACAACTTGTGAGAGATGTACCTATCTAGTTAAACTGGTGGTAAAGCTCTCTCCAACCAAGGCTGCACTTGACAGTCAAGAGGAGAAGGTAAACACTTGCACCACACCACAATCATCACATAGTCCCACTAAACCTACACCACCAAAATCCACACATAGAAACACCAAAACTTTCACAGAGGCTCTCAATAATAATCTACTCAAGCAACAGAGACCTCCAAAGCAGAAACCCAGGCAACCTCCACCAACCCAACACAACCCAAATGACACATAGCCCACAGACTCAGTGTGCCAATAAACCACAGCCCATAAGGCAAACCAATGTACCCAACACACTAGTCATAGGTGACTGTATAGTCAGGCACACTGATGTCCCACTCACCAGGCTAAGCAAGGAGAAGGTTACTGTCAGCTGCCTGTCGGGTGATGGATCCGCCACATAACCCACGCACTCAGGTCACTCCATAATAAGTACAGATATGACTCTGTCATTGTCCATGTTGGTGTAAATGACCTGAGATGTACCTCCCTGGAGTACATAAAAAAAGACATAGAAGAGCTCTCCGATCTTGTAGCCCAGGCAGGTATAATCCTAGCCCTGAGTAGCATCCTGCCATCGTCCAGAATGATACCGCAGTACAAGGACAAAATGATTGGCTTCAACAATTGGCTAAGCTTCTGGTGTCATTCTAAGGGGATCCAGTATCTCTCTGCCTGGGACGACATGGTCAACAGACCATGATGCTTTGCCAGAGATGGCCTGCACCTGTCACCCCTAGGATTCCGGATACTGGCTAAGGCTATTTCCGCCCCATTGTGCCTTTTTTAGGCAAGGTTCAAATGACAAATTCACCACCATAAAAGGAACAGGCAAGCAAAAACTGAGTGTAATGCTACTTAATGCTGGAAGTTTAAATCTCAAAATGCACTCAGTCGAGGCACTCCTTAAAATGGAGAACATTGATATCTGTGCAGTGACTGAGACCTGGTTCAAGGCTCTAGACAGCACCCCTGCATTACTAGGCTATAACTCATACCACACATTTCGGCCATCTAACCTGGACCAGAACACGAAAGACGGAGGTGTGTCCATATTCATTAAGGATATCCATACCTCCAGGCTAGTTGCGCAGCATAATGCATCCGAGGTTGTCAAAGTGCAACTAACTTTGGGCAAAACAGCAATCCAAATTGTAGCTTGCTACAGATCCCCCACCATGCCCCAGGATTCCCACTCCTCTTTTCTTGATATACTGGAATATATTAGGGGTCAACTAAACACCCCAATAATGGGCGATTTCAACTACCCCATCATTAACTGTGAAACTACTCATGTACCAACTCCTTCACTCAACGCTTTCTGGAATTCATAAATTTCAATGCCCTGGATCAATTTATCCACACCCCCACCAGGGACAACAACATCCTACACCTAGTCATTACCAACATGAGTGACCGGGGTTCCACACCTGAAATCAACTCCTCGTTGGTCAGATCCGAACATAAGCTAATCACCCTAGATATCCGCATCCTGCCCCCACTCACCATTAAGGGCACCATGGTAAAACATTTTTCCAAAGCCAAATTCCTGCTTCTTAAGACAGAAGTGATGAACTTCATGACACCCATGAATATGGACAATACAGTTATGACTGCTGAATCCTACACAAATGCGCTCTATAAGCACTTACACAAGTGCATGGATCGTGCTATCCCAAATAGAACCAAGATGATATCCTCCAAAAAAAGGAAGCCAATCTGGTGGTCCCCTGCCATAAACAAACTCTACAACAGAAGGAAGAAACTGTTGCAAAAGAGAGTAAAATCCCATGAGTGGAGGAGCTGCCTGGTCAGCCTCAGTAAGAAGCTGAGATCCCTTATAAGATCCTCCAAAACTAGCTAGGAAAACAAAATCACCACTGATTCTAAGGGCAACCAAAAAGCATTCTATAGCTATGTCAAGAATTTCAATGCCAACACCCAGATCTGCTCTGAGTTACAGCACAATGGCATGAAAATTACAGAACCAACTGACATTGCCAACATCCTGGTAGACAGGTTCAGTGCTAACTTTACCCCCCCTCTCACCCCCTAAAGGGCCCATATCTATACAGGAAGAATGCAGAGTCCCTGTAATCACATCTATGCATGTAAAAGCTGCACTCTCTAAAACTAAAAACATAGCATCCATGGGACTGGACAACATCCCAGGCTGCATTTTAGATGAACTTCAGAATGAACTGGCTCCCCACCTAAGCACCATGTTCAATAATAGTCTCAAGTCAGGCTTTATGCCCACTGAATGGAGCACAGCAACAGTTATGCCACTTCAAAAATGGGGAGCCACCACTGATCCAGGGAACTATTGCCCTATTAACCTGATGAGCCTGTTCTGCAAGGCCATGGAACGTATCATCATAGGACACATAAGCAAAGACATTGGTAACCTCCAAACTCTGGACCCCACCCAGTTCAGGTTTGTGAAAGGCAGATCATGCCTACTGAACCTGATCGACTTCTTTGAGGCAGTCACCAAAGTTGTAGATGTGGGTAAGGTGGTTCACACAGTCTATCTTGACCTCGCCAAGGCTTTCAACACCATCCCTCATTCTGGAATTATAGCTAAACTCACTAAACTAGGTATAAATCCCTAAGTCACAAGATAGGTTGCCAACTCGCTCACTGACAGAATCCACACTGTAAAAGTTGAAGACTCTAAATCTGACTTCAAACCAGTGACAAGTGGAGTACCACAGAGCTCAGTCCTGGGACCTCTCCTGTTTGGTATCTACTTCTCTAAAGTACAGGCTAACACAGAAGGCCTTTGGCTGATGACATTTGCAGATGACTGCAAACTGGGAGCCATAGTCAAGTCCCCAAATGATGTGGACATCCTACAGAAGGGCCTCACTGAGACAGATGCCTGGTGTCAGAGGCATGGCCTCAAGCTCAGTGCCAAAAAGTGCATTGTCATCCCCTTTGGTAAAAACTCTGTACCCATGAGCTACCACATAATCGGCAGTCTACTTAATGCTGAATGTGTGATAAGAGACCTTGGGACCCAGGTGGACAGTAGTCTCTCCTTTGATAATCATATCACCACAGTAGTCAGGAAATCCTTCTATGTGGCACACCTAATCACAAAAGGGTTCTCATTCAGTAAAAAAGAGGTCATTGTTCCTGTCTACTCGGCACACATTAGATCCATTATAGAATACAATGCCCCTTTTGGTATGTACCTGACAAGACGTCTGCAGCAGCTGGAAAGGCCACAGAAGTACCTCACAAAGATGATTACTGGCCTCAAACAGATGCCCTACTCTGACCATCTCAAAAAACTCCAGCTTTACTCTGTAGCATATCACCTACTTTGAGGAGATCTCTGCCTAACATATACAGTTATGCAAAACCCAGAGCTGTTGGACATACTACACTTTAAGAAATCCCAGTCCTTCCAAGCTACATGGTCTAGGGACCTAAACCTTGTCACCACAATAAACAGGACATGCTAGAGGGATAGATTCCTGTCCCAGAGACTTCCTATACTCTGGAACAAACTGCCCATCTATGTCAAGCAAAGTTCCTCATTAGCACTCTTCAAGAAAAATCTTGATGAGTGGATGGGAAATAAGAAATACACCTCGGGGATCACTTCTGTGGCTCTCCTCAACAGGGGCACAGGAAATTAACTTTCTTGGGTGGCATAAGCCAGGGAACCTTGTTGGCTAGGCTTACTTAGGCCCTTGAGCCGATAGTCTAGTACCTACCTATGAAGCTATGAACCTATGAACCTATGTAGTAAGTATGCAGGACAAGGGACAGGGAGAGTACCTCTGAGATAATCAGTAAACATGCAGAGTAGGGGTCAGACAGACTGCTCCTGAGATGTACAGTGGGCATGCAGGGGAGAGGTCACAGTGACCCTGAGATGTACAGTAAGTGTACAGGACAAGGGTCAGATACAGTGATCCTGAGATGTGCAGTAAGTATGTAGGGCAGGGATCAGAGACAGTGATCCTGAGATGTACAGTAAGTATGTAGGACAGGGGTCAGAGACAGTGATCCTGAGATGTACAGTATGTAGGGCAGGGGTCAGAGACAGTGATCCTGAGATGTGCAGTACGTATGTAGGACAGGGGTCAGAGACAGTGATCCTGAGATGTTCATAGGTTCATACTAGGCTATCTGCCCTAGGGCATTTATAAGCCTAGCCAGAGTGTGTTTGGCTTTCGCCACCCATTTTAAATTAATTTTACTATGCCCTTTTTCGAGGTTAGTATACTGTGCCTATGTCTAACAGTGACACAGAAGTGATACCCGGGGTAAACCTACGATCTCCCATCCACTCATCAAGATTCCTCTTGAAGAGAGTCAATGAGGGACTCTGCCTAACCTGGACTGGGATTTTATTCCAGAGTGAAGGGAGCCTCTGGGTTATGAATCTGTCCCACCAGCATGTCCTATTTATTTCAGTGCTGAGGTTCAAGTCTCTCGAGCGCGTAGCTCGATGGGATTTGGATTTTCTGAGGTGCAGCATGTCCATTAATTTTGGGTTGGACATGGCTTTATACGTCAGGCACAGATCACCTCCGAGCAGGCGGTATGCCACTGAGTAGAGCTGGGGTTTCTTTAACCAGGCAGCATATGGTATATGTTTGAGCCCTTTGATCCTCTTGGTGAGGTACTTTTGGGGTCTTTCCAGTTGCTGCAGGTGTCTGGTAAGGTACATCCCAAAAGGGGCATTGTACTCAATTATGGGCTTGATGAGGGATGAGTAAAGAGGCACGATGACCTCCCCTGATTTAGATGTGAATCCCTTCATGACTAGGTGGGCTATATAAAATGTTTTTCTAACCACTTTGACCACGTGGTTGTCAAATGAGAGATTGCTATCAACTTGGGTCCCCAGGTCCCTAATTACTTCTTCTGTACTTAATGGATTACCACTTATGTGGTAATTTGTGGGCACTTTGTTTTGGCCAAAGGGGATGACTATACACTTTTTGTTGTTTAGCTTGAGGCCATGGCTCTGGCACCAGTTGTCTGTTTCTATGAGGCCGTTTTGGAGGATGCTTGTGTTTGCTGGAGAGTCGATTATGGTGCCCAGTTTGCAGTCATCTGCGAACTTGATCAGCCACAGTCCTTCTGTGTTGGCCTGTACCTCTGAGAAATATATACCGAACAAGAGAGGTCCCAGGACTGAGCCTTGTGGGATGCCACTTGTAACTGGTTTGGAGTCTGACATGGCTCCAGCAATTCTAACCATGTGGGTTCTGTCCTTGAGCCAGTTTGCAACCCATCTAGTGACATAGGGGTTTATATTTAAGCTGGTGAGCTTATCTATAATGCCTGAGTGGGGTATTGTATCGAAGGCTTTTGCGAGGTCCAGGTAGGCTGTGTGGACCACCTTCCCCTCGTCAATGGCCTTGGTGACTGTTTCAAGGAAATCAACCAGGTTTAAGAGGCAGGATCTGCCCTTAACAAAGCCAAACTGGGTAGGATCTAGTGTCATTAGGTCCCCAATATCTTTATTTATGAGGTCCATGATGAACCTTTCCATAGCTTTGCAGACCAAGCTAGTCAGGCTTATGGGGCAATAGTTTCCAGGATCCTTTGAGGCACCACCTTTGTGGAGAGGGACCACTGTTGCTGTACGCCACTCTTTGGGTACATATCCTGTAGTAAGGCTGAGATTGAACATTAAGTTTTATGTTTGGGTTTAGCTCTTCTTGGAGTTGATGTAGGACGCAGCCCAGGACACCGTCTGGTCCCATTGATGCTGTGTTTTTTGCTTTGGAGAGGGTGGCTCTCACCTGAGCATCTGAGATGTCAGGGGGGCAGCACTCTGCTGGGATAGATATTTGCCCTTTGGTGGGGGGGAGTTTGCGCTGAACCTGTCAGCTAGGATGTTGGCAATGTCTGAGGGTTTGGTGTATTTTTTGTCATTTTGGACTAATTCTGAGCATATCTAGGAATTCCCACCCAGGTTCCCAACATAACTAAAGAAAGCCTTGTGATTTTCCTTAGTGTCCTGTGCAATTTTTCTCTCGAAGCTGGCCTTAGACAATTTTATGAGTGCCCGTAGTTTTTTTGCTAATACTGATCAGAGATGCCTTCCCTTTTTGGGATTTTGCTCTATCATGTAGTAGCTTCCTCCTTCTATTGTATAGTTTGCTTTTGGCTGGGGTCCACCAGAGAGGACGTCTGCCTTTGGAGGATTGGGTCTTGGTTTTATTTGGGATTGCATGATCCATGCATTCCTGAAGGTGTTCATAGAATGCGTTTATAAAGGATTCTGCATCTGGGTCATATTTTCCACAGGCCGGGCTTTGAAGGATTCCACCTCGGTTTTGAGGAGTGTGAAATTTGCTTTAGAGAAGTTTTTCACTGTGGTTTTCTGGGCAGGGGGTGGGGTCGGGATGTGAATATCCAGTGAGATTAGTTTATGGTCTGATCTTACCAGTGAGGGATACACTTCTGGTCTGGAGCATAGAGTCCCCATGTTGGTGATGATCAGGTCCAGTATGTTTTCCCCTCTTGTGGGAGTGGTAACAAGTTGTTCCATAGCATTTGAGTTTATAAATTCTAGGAACCTTTGGGCTAGGGTGCTGGAGTAATGCTCCCAGTCAATGTTTGGGTATTTGAAGTCACCCAATATAATGGTGTTTGGAGAGACCTTCTTATTTTCCAGTGTTCTCAGGAAGGCTGAGTGGGGTTCCTGGGTTTGGGAGGGTGGTCTGTAGCAGGCTATAAACTGGAAGACAGTTTTACCCACTGTTAGTTGCACATGGATAGTCTCTGATGCTTCGTGCTTTGCCACCAACCTGGAGGTTTGGGTATCTTTGATGAATATCGATACTCCTCCTCCTTTTGTGGTTCGATCCAAGTTTTGGGGCCGAAAAGCATGGTATGAGGTATAACCTGGTAGTGCCGGGGTGCTCTTGGGAGCCCTGAACCAGGTTTCTGTTACTGCACAGATATCAATGTTCTCCATGCTAAGGAGAGTTTCGAGTGCGTGCATCTTGAGGTTTAGACTTCTGGCATTGAGTAGCATTACTCTTAGTTTCTTATCCCTTGTGATACCTATGGAGGTGGGTTTGTCTTTTGAGCATTGCCTAAAAAAGGCACTATGGGGGTAGCAAGAGCCTTTGCCAATATCCGAAAGCCCAGGGGTGACAGGTGCAAGCCGTCCCTAGTGAAGCATCGTGGCTTGTCGAGCATATCATCCCAAGCTGACAGGCATTGGATCCCCTTTGAATGACTCCAGTACTTAAGCCAATTGTTGAAATTGATCATCTTGTCTTCATATTGTGGAATCATTCTTGGTGAGGGTAAGATGCTACTCAAGGTCATGGTCATACCAGGCTGGGCTACATGCTCAAAGAGCTCGTTTATGTCTCTTTTCATGTAGTCCAGGGAGGTACGTCTCAGGTCATTCACACCAGCATGGACAATGACTGAGTCATATTTGTACTTGCCTTGGAGTGACCTGAGTGCTTGTGTTATGTGGCGGATCCTAGCACCCGACAGGCTGCTCACCGTGACCCTCTCTTTGTTCAACCTGGTGAGTGGGAGGTCAGTGTTCCTGACGATAGAGTCACCTAATACAAGTGTATCAGGTGTGTTGTTTAGTCGTAAGGGCTGTGACTGTTCGGCACACTGGCTTTGTGAGATATGTGTTGCACATGTTTTGTTTTGGGGTAGCAGTTGCTTGGGTGTCTGCTTTGGAGGTCTCTGCTGCTTAGGCAGATCTTTATTTAGAGCCTCCGAGTATGTTTTTGTGTGATGTGTCAATGGGGGATTTAATGGCAGCTCCTAATTTGCAACCATCTGTAGATTTAGTCATCCAGACCTTTTTGACACTGGTCTTGACTTCAGAGAAGTTAATGCCAAAAAGGAGAGGCCCAGAACTGATCTTTGAGGACTTCACTTATCACTGGGATCATTAGCATATAATAGAAGAGAAAGCTGAAGATGGTGAAATGGACATTTGGTAACTGTCAGAAAAATATGTATTCAATATATCAACTGTTAGAAAGACATATATGCAGACATATATAAGCTGTGTGGTCAGGCATATATAAATGTACTCGAATATATATGAAGTACAAAGGCTGAGAACAGCATAATATGTAATGCATTTAATTCTATTTTACTAGAATTGCAGTAGAAATAAAACTTGCATATTATTGCTTGAGGCTTAAACTGTGAGTGTGACCCTGACAGTAGCTGGCTAAGCTGGCGTATGTCTGTCAGTAAAGATTATTTTGCAAAGTTAGAAAATAATGAATCTGTGTGCATGTGTATCTTTTCCTGCTTCCACCAGAAGAATGGCCTTGCGCACTATCAGAGATAATGTCCAGCTGGTGAACAGAGAGACAAAGAAATGTATTAAAGAGACATTCATCCATTGTATTCGAGCTAATCTAAGAGCCTTGAATTGGCTACATCCTCGGAAGGACATTGTGACTGACCAGGTGCTTGCAAGGCTGTAATATTCTCATGGGAAAAAGATTTTTAAAAGCACTATCTCAGCACTTTTTCATAAGTTACTATGATGTAAAGACCCTGTCACTGACCACGTCAGTGAGGTGGGCAAAAGCTGATTGCAAATAGTATAAAATGACATGTGCTTCCTAAATAAAGCTAGACAAAATTCTGTACAAGTTTGTGTATGGTTTTTTGCCTCCTAATGTACATTAGAGTATACGTATAGTAGATACTTGAGTTTCCTGCATTACTGTCTGTTATTGACTGTCATTTTAAAATGCCTAATGATTTTTACAGTCTGATTTTAACAATTTATTTAACATTTTGGTCCTTCGAGCCGGATTCCCTTGGTAAGCTGCAGGTCAGAGTGCATGAGTGGTGATAAATCTGCGCAGGAGAAGCTGCCAAAACAAAATGGTTCTTCTTAAAGTGAAAAGACCTCCGACTGAATTGTTGTGTGTAAAGAGGCTGTCCACTTTCTGATCTGTGGCTGAAAAGCGGAAGACTGGGCCCCAAGAGAAAAAAAAAAAGACAGTCATAAAGCGGGAGGCTCAGGTAAGAAGAATTTCCCTCTTTGTCTTTGTTTTAGATCAGGGACCAGGTTACATTGTGCTATTGCTAAGGTTTGTGATAGCAGGGAGAGAGAGAGTCGAAGTATTGTATCTTAAGTCATAGATCAGGGAATAACAAAGCAAAGTAAACAGTCATTCTAGACACTACTGTGGATATGGGGAAATAAAATACCACGTGGTACAAGAGAAGGGTTACGTAACAGTCTTTTTTAAGACATGGGAGATCAGTGCACTAAGAGATCACGAGATCCGCCCCTAACGGATAATGTGAAGCATATGCAATTGCAGTAAGCAGATAATGTGAGATATTTTGCAAAATGTGTTAACAACTATAAATTTGATAGTAAACTAGATAAACTTTCACTAGTTAAACTCCTTAAACAAGCTTTAATCTGATGCAGGGCGTCAGGCAAAAAAAAAAAAAGAAAAACAGCACCAACTAGGCATACCTCAAGCACACAGGTGGATTGAGGAAGCAAATTGTAAAAAAAAAAAAAAAACAGAAGCTTAAAAAATTCTGAAACATTTTTAGACAACAGAGTGAAAGGTCTGACAGACAGAATCTCTGAAAATGGAAACTTAGAGCAGAGTGGACTTGCATTAATTAATGCATACAACAGGAAAATGAGACAATAGATGGATATTATGCTAGATTATTAGAATGCTTTAAACAACAATTAAAAAAATGCATTTTTAAAAGGTTGCATTGCCTCTATCAGTAGCTTTATTACAAAGCATATGATAGATCACTGAACAAGCAGGCTGCAAGCCTTACTTGAGTATGCTAGACGTACTGAAAGACACTTTAATAGTAAAAAAAAAAAAAAAAAAGGCACAAGTCTTCACTGCTGAAGACGGAGCTGAAGTAATTTATTACAGTCTGAAAAAATGGGCATCTAGCTAGGGACTATAAACAAAATAAGAAAGCAATGACAGAAGATAAAGGAGATGTGGACTGACTATATGATAGTGATAATAACCAAAAATCATCAGGAAAGGTTAATAAACAAAAAGAAAATGTAAATGTAGTAGAGGGAATAAAGGAAGTACAAACAGATGTAGAGGATAAAAATAGAAATAAAATTTTAGATTTAGCATTGTTGAGCCTGGAGCTCTACCTAGCAGATACAAAACCAGAAGTAACACTTCTGGTGGAGGGAAAAAAAGTCAAATTCCTGTGTGACTCAGGAGCGTCACGGACTTTGATACACCCCTCCAAGTTACCAAAACATTCTGAATCACCTGATTATATATTAGTAAAAGCAGCAAATGGACAGCTATACAGGGAACCACTTTCCCATAATATAGCAATAACTGACCCTGTTTCAGGTATGACTCAGAAAAGTAAAATTGTAGTTTCTGCAAAAATATCCAGTAAACTTACTGGGAAGAGACCTTGTGCAGATACTTGGCATAGCAGTAGTTCCTACCATGCAGGGTATGGAAGCACAAAGACAAATGGATGCTTTTGTGGTGTGATCAGAGGGTAAAGCCTATTATTGGTACAGCCAGGACCTAGTTATGACTGGTCCAAGGGCAGTAACCAAAGAACTGATAAACGTAGCCATCAGTAAGGTACCCTCCCTTGACACTGATCAGCAGCACTTGTTACATTGTACTCCATACTACTGTAGCACACCACGACCTAATAAGGAATATAAGTAAGAATCCTGCTGACAGATTAATATTACAAACTTTATGCTGGGATACTGAGGGAAACAGTGTAGTAAGCTGTTCATTACCTCAGGAGTTCATGAGATTGTATAAGTCCAATAGACTGCCACATGTCAGCTTGACAAAAAACAAAAGTGTTAAATGGGCAGACTTAAAAAAAAAAAAAAGGTAACAAAATGGGAAAACAGACTGATTTAAAAATGTCAAAACAAGAGATACAAAAACAAAAAACTGAATTGGTTGACACAGACACATACAGCTGTACACTTGCAATCTAGTAAGGACAGCTGATTAGCATTTTTATTAAAAAAAAAAAGAAGAGGCCTTGTGTAAAATTCCAACAACTCTGTGGTCAACAGGCAAGTTAAATGTAGGGCTTATTCAAGCAGCAGGACCAGTTACAATTACCCCAAAGTCAGCTTTTAGACCACAGAAAAGACAATACATTTTGGAAAAGAATGCAAAAGTAAAAATTAAGCCCATAATAAGCAGCATTACTCAAAAAAGGAGTACTGGTAGAATCTCCTGATTCACCATGTGATACACCCCTATTTCCTGTTAAAAAAGCAAACGGGAAATGGCAGATGGTACAAAATTTATAAGCTGTAAATAATGCAGTAATACCTAGAGCACCTACGGTGCCAGACCCACATACCTTGTTAAATGATTTAAAGCCACAACAGAAGTATTTTACTGTGGTAGATATAAGCAATGCTTTCTTTTCAATACCTATACATCCTGATAGTCAATATTGGTTTGCATTTACATTTCAGGGTAAAAGGTATACATATACTCGACTACCACAGGGATATTGTGAGAGCCCAATAATATTTGCACAAAAAATGGCTAGCAACCTGGCAGGGTTTACCCCACCAGAAGGTAGTCACATTTTACTTTATGTAAATGACATCTTGCTAGCAGCACCCAGCAGCAGTGCAGGGTGGATACAGTAGCATTATTAAAATTTTTAGTAATACAAGGACACAAAGTAAACAAAAGTAAGTTACAACTTTGGGAAAAAAACACAGGTTAAATACCTGGGATATGTGATATTCAATAAAGGTAAAATACTAGATAATGGGAAAGAGAAAAGAAGAAAAAAAACAGCAATTTTGCAAGCACCCAAACCAACAACTAAAAAAGAAATAATGTCTTTCTTAGGTACAACTAATTTTTGTTGGAGCTGGGTACCAAATTATTTTACAATGGAAAACAAAAGCAGAAATGGCTTTCTGCAGGTTGAAGCAGTTAATAGCTTCTTCATTAGTTTTAAGACTTCCAAGTTATCACAAACGTTTTTTTTTAGACCATAGATTGTAAGCAATGGTACATGACATCAGTATTAGAGCAACAACATGGGGATAAGCAATGCCCCATAGCTTACTATTCATCACAGTTAGACCCAGTGGTGCAATCTTTGCCTCACTGTGTACAAGCAGTAGTTGCAGCAGCAATGGCAGTGCAGGCTTCAGCCTCAGTGGTGTTATTCCACCCTCTCACATTAAGAATGCCTCATGCAGTTGCAATAATTCTGCTACAAAAAAAAAGTTGCATACCTTTCTCCTGCTAGACATCTTTCATGTATGACCATACTGCTGAGTCAACCTCATATGAACAGTTAGCTTTACCTAGACAAGATCTTACAGATATGCCCTTAAATGATGCTAAGGTGACATATTACGTGGATGGCTCATGCAGAAGGGGTCCTACAGGGAAAGATCTGGTGGGGTATGCAGTAGTTACAGACACTAAAATTTTAGAAGCACAAACTTTGCCACACAACTTGTATGCTCAAGCAGCAGAACTGGTAGCTTTGACAGGAGCATGTATTTTAGTAAAAGGCAAAAAAGTGAACATATATACTGATAATCAGTATGCTTTTTCTACAGTGCATGTGTTTGCACAACAATAAAGAAAATAGAGGGATGATTACATCCAGTGGAAAACCTGTTAATCATGCGCAATTTATTTTGGAGCTATTAGAATCTATTCAGTTGCCTACCAAAGTAGCTATTTGTAAATGTGTAGCTCATACAAAACAACAGAATAAAATTTCAAAAGGTAATGCACGAGCTGATGCAGCTGCAAAGCAAGCAGCCTCAGACTCAGAAACTTTATTTTTGAATAAGAAATTACAACCCTTTGAGATTTTAGATTTAGACATGTTAAAAACAATGCAGATGCTTACTACAAAAGCAGAAAAAACAAAAATGGGTAAAACAAGGTGCAATTTTTGAGAATGGACTGTACATTTCCAAAGGGAAAAAAAACAATATTGCCGTCTAATTTATTTAAATATGCAGCTTTGTTGAGCCATGGGCAAAGCCATGTCTCAACAGGGGGGATGGTACAGTTAGTAAATAAAATATTCCAAACATATGGATACATAAATTATACAATAAAATTTTGTGCAGCTTGTCATACTTGTAACAAGCACCATGCACAAGGAGCATTTAAAAACAAGCAAGGGAGTTTCCCTACACCACCATATCCATTCCATACTATTTGTATGGACTTCATAGAGTTGAATAAATGTGAAGGAAAGAAATACTGTTTAGTGATCATAGATATGTTTTCAAAATGGGTAGAAGCTTTTCCAACCAGGAATCCGGATGCAGCAACAGTGGCAAAGGCCCTAGTAAAGGAAATAATTCCTAGATTTGGCATACCGGAAAGAATCTATAGTGACAATGGGACACATTTTGTCAATCAGACAATTCAACAACTTGGGAGATTTTTTTGGGATTTCCTTAAGGAATCACTGTGCTTACCACCCACAGTCAGCAGGACTGGTGGAGAGGTACAATGGGATTTTAAAAAACAAGTTAAGGAAGTTGATGAGTGAGACTCAGAAGAATTGGATTTGCTGTTTACCTCTAGCATTGCTGAGCATGAAGACAGTAACAAATGTAAAGGGTTTGATCCCCTTTGAAGTAGTATTTGGAAGGGCATATTATGTGCCTCAGTAAAAAGCTCTCATGCCTGTAGAGCTGGAGGCTGACAGTTCACTAGCTAATTATATAAAGAAACTGTTAATAAATAAATCTGTTTTGCAGTTTAACTCTTTTTCAGACAAAAGAACTTTCAGCTGAATAAGAACTTTGTGACTGATACACAAGGGCAAATGGCCAAGAGTAAAGCAAACAAAAAGCAGAGCAACCTAAGAACTATTGCATAATTATTTTCTTTGTCAGTGCATTTGTTGACTAAATATGACAATTTTCTCTTATTGTGGTTTTTCCTGCACTCAACCACACGAGTAAAAGTGAGAAGACGCGTGATGAACTGTTTATAGACTGGCATCCAAACTTTAACACATACCTGACCATGAAGCTTGTGCATACAGAAACTATGCACATTTCAAATTGCTGGGTTTGTACAGCTATACCAACAACATATAAGAGACTGTTAATGTCCACTGTCCTCTGGGAATAAAATAAGACTTGGAAAAGTTTTCTTGATACAGGAACTGTGAGATCACAGGACAAAATAGCTTTATTTTTACCTGTCACACAAAAAGGAGTTGTATGTTCTCTGAAAGTGATACCTCCAGGTGGGCTGGAGTAATGGTAATATAATAATGTCTTATAAATGTTACATTAAAGTCAAAAGTGGGGGTACTGTTTGTGATACTAACCATGATTCATATCTGAGTTCAATGAAAACTACATTAAATGCAGTATGTGACAATCCAGTCTTAACTAAGCAATTGTCTATTAAGGATAGAAAAATGTTTCATGCAGGGATAACACGTATTAGTACCAAAGTAATGATTTTATTTGTGGGAAAAAGGCATATAAATGGTTACCTGAGAATTGGTCCGCAGTTGTTTTTGGGTTATCTGGTTTCAGCAATAAGACATACTGCAGAATTACCTTTGGGTAAAATACGAAACGTAAGGAAAACAGCTCGAAAATCTGAAGGTCCAGTTAAGACCATAATTCAGTGAAAGACAAAAGTAAATTGACTCATATGGACTTGGGCAACAGTGTTATATCCAGGGCAGGAATACCACCAGCCTATGGAGCAGTCAAATCGATCTGGGAGCTGAGGAAGCTGTCAAGAAGTCATGAGCAATGCAACTTTTTCCACCCTAGAATTGGTGACTGATGAACTGAATGCAACAAAAACTGTTGTGCTACAAAATCGAATGTCTCTTTACTTCACCCTAGCGGCAAGAGGTGGTACACGAAGAAGAATGCTGTGCGTACATTCCAGACAACCAACATGAAATCAATGACCACCTAGAGGTAATTCAGCAAGTATCAGCAATGACTAAACCAGGCCCAAACCCACTGACGGACTTTTTCCAGAATCTGTTTTTGGGGGGGTGGGGTTCCATCCTATTAAACATTTAATTGCTATTTGTGTGGGTATACTCCTAATAGGAGCATGTGTTTACTGTGAAATTCCCTGCATGAAAAGATTAATCAAAAATTTGTTGATATATCTGTTACTGAAACTTTTTACCAAAGTGTTAAAATTGAAAGATTAATTTCAGATAATGCTTTTTCTGAAATATAAAACCAATGACTAGCTTAGCTGAAAGTCCTCAAAGGGAAAAAGCTAAGAAATGAAATAATATTGTTTATGTTTCTAATAGAATGAAATGCATTAACAGGAGGGAGAATGTCAGAAAAATATGTATTCAATATATCAACTGTTAGAAAGACATATATGCAGACATATATAAGCTGTGTGGTCAGGCATATATAAATGTACTCGAATATATATGAAGTACAAAGGCTGAGAACAGTATAATATGTAATGCATTTAATTCTATTTTACTAGAATTGCAGTAGAAATAAAACTTTCATATTATTGCTTGAGGCTTAAACTGTGAGTGTGACCCTGACAGTAGCTGGCTAAGCTGGCGTATGTCTGTCAGTAAAGATTATTTTGCAAAGTTAGAAAATAATGAATCTGTGTGCATGTGTATCTTTTCCTGCTTCCACCAGAAGAATGGCCTTGTGCACTATCAGAGATAATGTCCAGCTGGTGAACAGAGAGACAAAGAAATGTATTAAAGAGACATTCATCCATTGTATTCGAGCTAATCTAAGAGCCTTGAATTGGCTACATCCTCGGAAGGACATTGTGACTGACCAGGTGCTTGCAAGGCTGTAATATTCTCATGGGAAAAAGATTTTTTAAAAGCACTATCTCAGCACTTTTTCATAAGTTACTATGATGTAAAGACCCTGTCACTGACCACGTCAGTGAGGTGGGCAAAAGCTGATTGCAAATAGTATAAAATGACATGTGCTTCCTAAATAAAGCTAGACAAAATTCTGTACAAGTTTGTGTATGGTTTTTTGCCTCCTAATGTACATTAGAGTATACGTATAGTAGATACTTGAGTTTCCTGCATTACTGTCTGTTATTGACTGCCATTTTAAAATGCCTAATGATTTTTACAGTCTGATTTTAACAATTTATTTAACAGTAACATATTTATTTATTTATTTTATTTTACATTTGTTGACCTGGCCTGGGGAGATAAGCTCCAAGACATGAATAAAATACATATACAAATAACAAATTACAAACTACAAAAAGCAAAAAAAAATGTAAGAAAAAAATAGCAAAAAATATAATAAAAATAACCAAACTATGGAAACATGTGCAGTAAGGCATAGAGGTTAGCACTGGGTTTGTACAATGGTAATATGTGCAGTGAGGCATAGAGGTTAGCACAGGGTTTGTACAATGGTAATATGTGCAGTAAGGCATACACGTTAGCAGAGGGTTTGTACAATGGTAATATGTGCAGTAAGGCATAGAGGTTAGCACAGGGTTTGTACAATGGTAATATGTGCAGTAAGGCATAGAGGTTAGCACAGGGTTTGTACAATGGTAATATGTGCAGTAAGGCATAGAGGTTAGCACAGGGTTTGTACAATGGTAATATGTGCAGTAAGGCATAGAGGTTAGCACAGGGTTTGTACAATGGTAATATGTGCAGTAAGGCATAGAGGTTAGCACTGGGTTTGTACAATGGTAATATGTGCAGTAAGGCATGGAGGTTAGCACTGAGTTTGTACAATGGTAATATGTGCAGTAAGGCATAGAGGTTAGCACAGGGTTTGTACAATGGTAATATGTGCAGTAAGGCATAGAGGTTAGCACAGGGTTTGTACAATGGTAACATGTGCAGTAAGGCATAGAGGTTAGCACAGGGTTTGTACAATGGTAATATGTGCAGTAAGACATAGAGGTTAGCACTGGGTTTGTACAATGGTAATATGTGCAGTAAGGCATAGAGGTTAGCACTGGGTTTGTACAATGGTAATATGTGCAGTAAGGCATAGAGGTTAGCACAGGGTTTGTACAATGGTAACATGTGCAGTAAGGCATAGAGGTTAGCACAGGGTTTGTACAATGGTAATATGTGCACTAAGACATAGAGGTTAGCACTGGGTTTGTACAATGGTAATATGTGCAGTAAGGCATGGAGGTTAGCACTGAGTTTGTACAATGGTAATATGTGCAGTAAGGCATAGAGGTTAGCACTGGGTTTGTACAATGGTAATATGTGCAGTAAGGCATAGAGGTTAGCACAGGGTTTGTACAATGGTAACATGTGCAGTAAGGCATAGAGGTTAGCACAGGGTTTGTACAATGGTAATATGTGCAGTAAGGCATAGAGGTTAGCACTGGGTTTGTACAATGGTAATATGTGCAGTAAGGCATAGAGGTTAGCACTGGGTTTGTACAATGGTAATATGTGCAGTAAGGCATAGAGGTTAGCACAGGGTTTGTACAATGGTAACATGTGCAGTAAGGCATAGAGGTTAGCACAGGGTTTGTACAATGGTAATATGTGCAGTAAGGCATAGAGGTTAGCACTGGGTTTGTACAATGGTAATATGTGCAGTAAGGCATAGAGGTTAGCACAGGGTTTGTACAATGGTAATATGTGCAGTAAGGCATAGAGGTTAGCACTGGGTTTGTACAATGGTAATATGTGCAGTAAGGCATAGAGGTTAGCACTGGGTTTGTACAATGGTAATATGTGCAGTAAGGCATAGAGGTTAGCACAGGGTTTGTACAATGGTAATATGTGCAGTAAGGCATAGAGGTTAGCACAGGGTTTGTACAATGGTAATATGTGCAGTAAGGCATAGAGGTTAGCACTGGGTTTGTACAATGGTAATATGTGCAGTAAGGCATAGAGGTTAGCACTGGGTTTGTACAATGGTAATATGTGCAGTAAGGCATAGAGGTTAGCACTGGGTTTGTACAATGGTAATATGTGCAGTAAGGCATAGAGGTTAGCACTGGGTTTGTACAATGGTAATATGTGCAGTAAGGCATAGAGGTTAGCACTGGGTTTGTACAATGGTAATATGTGCAGTAAGGCATAGAGGTTAGCACTGGGTTTGTACAATGGTAATATGTGCAGTAAGGCATAGAGGTTAGCACTGGGTTTGTACAATGGTAATATGTGCAGTAAGGCATAGAGGTTAGCACTGGGTTTGTACAATGGTAATATGTGCAGTAAGGCATAGAGGTTAGCACAGGGTTTGTACAATGGTAATATGTGCAGTAAGGCATAGAGGTTAGCACAGGGTTTGTACAATGGTAATATGTGCAGTAAGGCATAGAGGTTAGCACAGGGTTTGTACAATGGTAATATGTGCAGTAAGGCATAGAGGTTAGCACAGGGTTTGTACAATGGTAACATGTGCAGTAAGGCATAGAGGTTAGCACAGGGTTTGTACAATGGTAATATGTGCAGTAAGGCATAGAGGTTAGCACAGGGTTTGTACAATGGTAATATGTGCAGTAAGGCATAGAGGTTAGCACAGGGATTGTACAATGGTAATATGTGCAGTAAGGCCTAGAGGTTAGCACAGGGTTTGTACAATGGTAATATGTGCAGTGAGGCATAGAGGTTAGCACAGGGTTTGTACAATGGTAATATGTGCAGTAAGGCCTAGAGGTTAGCACAGGGTTTGTACAATGGTAATATGTGCAGTAAGGCCTAGAGTTTAGCACAGGGTTTGTACAATGGTAATATGTGCAGTAAGGCCTAGAGGGTAGCACAGGGTTTGTACAATGGTAATATGTGCAGTGAGGCATAGAGGTTAGCACAGGGTTTGTACAATGGTAATATGTGCAGTAAGGCATAGAGGTTAGCACAGGGTTTGTACAATGGTAATATGTGCAGTAAGGCATAGAGGTTAGCACAGGGTTTGAACAATGGTGATATATGCAGTAAGGCATAGAGGTTAGCACTGGGTTTGTACAATGGTGATATGTGCAGTAAGGCATAGAGGTTAGCACAGGGTTTGTACAATGGTAATTTGTGCAGTAAGGCATAGAGGTTAGCACAGGGTTTGGACAATGGTGATATATGCAGTAAGGCATTGAGGTTAGCACTGGGTTTGTACAACAGTAATATGTGCAGTAAGGCCTAGAGGTTACCACAGGGTTCGTACAATGGTAACATGTGCAGTAAGGCATAGAGGTTAGCACAGGGTTTGTACAATGGTAATATGTGCAGTAAGGCATAGAGGTTAGCACAGGGTTTGCACAATGGTAATATGTGCAGTAAGGCATAGAGGTTAGCACTGGGTTTGTACAATGGTAATATGTGCAGTAAGGCATAGAGGTTAGCACAGGGTTTGTACAATGGTAATATGTGCAGTAAGGCATAGAGGTTAGCACTGGGTTTGTACAATGGTAACGTGCAGTAAGGCATAGAGGTTAGCACTGGGTTTGTACAATGGTAATATGTGCAGTAAGGCATAGAGGTTATCACAGGGTTTGTACAATGGTAACATGTGCAGTAAGGCATTGAGGTTAGCACAGGGTTTGTACAATGGTAACGTGCAGTAAGGCATAGAGGTTAGCACTGGGTTTGTACAATGGTAATTTGTGCAGTAAGACATAGAGGTTAGCACTGGGTTTGTAGAAGGGTAACATGTGCAGTAAGGCATAGAGGTTAGCAATGGGTTTGTACAGTGCTAATATGTGCAGTAAGGAATAGAGGATCGCACTAGGTTTGTACAATGGTAACATGTGCAGTAAGGCATAGAGGTTAGCACAGGGATTGTACAGTGGTAATATGTGCAGTAAGGCATAGAGGTTAGCACAGGGATTGTACAGTGGTAATATGTGCAGTAAGGCACAGAGGTAAGCACAGGGATTGTACAGTGGTAACATGTGCAGTAAGGCATAGAGGTTAGCACAGGGATTGTACAGTGGTAATATGTGCAGTAAGGCCTAGGGGGTAGCACAGGGTTTGTACAATGGTAATATGTGTAGTGAGGCATAGAGGTTAGCACAGGGTTTGTACAATGGTAATATGTGCAGTAAGGCCTAGGGGGTAGCACAGGGTTTGTACAATGGTAATATGTGCAGTAAGGCCTAGGGGGTAGCACAGGGTTTGTACAATGGTAATATGTGCAGTAAGGCCTAGGGGGTAGCACAGGGTTTGTACAATGGTAATATGTGCAGTGAGGCATAGAGGTTAGCACAGGGTTTGTACAATGGTAACATGTGCAGTAAGGCATAGAGGTTAACACAGGGTTTGTACAATGGTAATTTGTGCAGTAAGGCATAGAGGTTAGCACAGGGTTTGAACAATGGTGATATATGCAGTAAGGCATTGAGGTTAGCACTGGGTTTGTACAATGGTGATATGTGCAGTAAGGCATAGAGGTTAGCACAGGGTTTGTGCAATGGTAATTTGTGCAGTAAGGCATAGAGGTTAGCACAGGGTTTGGACAATGGTGATATATGCAGTAAGGCATTGAGGTTAGCACTGGGTTTGTACAACAGTAATATGTGCAGTAAGGCCTAGAGGTTACCACAGGGTTTGTACAATGGTAACATGTGCAGTAAGGCATAGAGGTTAGCACAGGGTTTGTACAATGGTAACGTGCAGTAAGGCATAGAGGTTAGCACAGGGTTTGTACAATGGTAACATGTGCAGTAAGGCATAGAGGTAAGCACTGTGTTTTGTAAAGAGGACAAGAGTCAAAAACAATGCAAACAGAAGGTACAGGGACTAATTACAGGTAAAGACAATAGTGGAGAAAGGAAGTCAGTTGTGAAGTGATTTTACAAGCATTTATCAGAAAAAAAATGTATATAAGGAGAAGTGAAATGATGCCTAATAGGGAGATATGAGAGAAGTATAGTAAGAAGGAAGATGTAACAGTGGATAGTAAGCACAAGATAGGCAAGGTCCAGTTTAAAGAGATAGATGGCTAGTCTGATTTGGCACAGGGGCAGAGCCAGTATTATATGTGTTGAATAGCATTTGTGCAATTTGGGATCCTTGGGATACCCCTTTAAGTTGATGAAAGGAGCAGGAATTTTTAGTGTGTTGAGGACCTGCCACATGAAGATGTCACAGATAGCCTTGGAACCCAGGGATGGCATGAGGGTCACTGCCTAGTTCAGTCAAGTGGAGTAAGAAGGAGGAGTAGTTAACTAGGTCACATGCTCTAGTCAGATGTTTGAAAATGGTTGCAGGTAGCATTTCTTTGTCCATTGACATAATACTGTTATTTTTAAGTAACAAGAGGGCTATTTGAGTGTTGCTTCCTGACCAGAATCAATGTTGCTTTTCTTACAGACAGGGATATTTAGTGATATAGTCTGTGAATTGAAGGCAAGCAATCCTTCTGAAGATCTAGCCCAACGTTTGATGGAACAAGAAGAATTATAAAGGTCCTAGTGGTAGTAAGCCTAATATATATATCCCCTCCCCAATGTTGTGCAACCCTGGAGTTGATATATATATATATAGTAAGGGGGGTGGCCCCCCACTTAACATGCTTGTCGACCAAATGAACTGTCGACCAAATGAGTGTCGATCATATGGCCTGTCGACCATGTCAGGTAGACCCATATATATATATATATATATATATATATATATATATATATATATATATATTAATATATATATATATATATATATATATATATATATATATATATATATATATATAAATATATACCTATGAACCAATGAAAGCAAAGAGTTACAGTTTCAAAATAAAGAAAAACATTCTGTCTTACCTACTCATTTTTTTTTACTATTTTTGAGTTAGTTATGAGCTTTTTTCTAGTAGGCACAACAGTCTTATGTGTTTAATAACATGACTATATAAGGTTTCTGTGAACAACTCTGCATAGGCAGCTGCATTGTCAGGGCTTGGGGGTAGCATGAAATATGGACAGGTTATCACTTAGTAGTAGAAAGTTTGCATTACAATAGTTCCTAAATAGGTTCATAGGTTCATAGGTAGGTGCTAGGCTATTGGCTCTATGGCCTATATAAGACTAGCCAAAAAGGTATCCTGGCTTTCACCACCCAAGAAAATTATTTTCCTGTGCCCCTGTCGAGCACAGTCACAAAGGTGATCCCCAGGGTGAATTTCCTATTTCTTATCCAATCATCAAGATTTTTCTTGAAGAGTGCTAATGAGGAGCTTTGTTATAGACAGGTAGTTTGTTCCAGAGTATGGGAAGTCTCTGGGACAGGAATCTATCCCTCCAGATTGTTCTGTTTATTGTGGTGACAAGGTTTAGGTCTCTAGAGCATGTAGCTTGGAGGGACTGGGATTTCTTTAAGTGGAGCATGTCCAACAGCTCTGGGTTTGACATAGCTTTGTATGTTAGGCAGAGATCGCCTCTGAGTAGGCGATATGCGACAGAGTAAAACTGGAGTTTTCTGAGACGGTCTGCGTAGGGCATCTGTTTGAGGCCAGTAATCCTCTTTGTGAGGAATTCCTGCTGCCTTTCCAGTTGTTGTAGATGTCTTGTGAGGTACATACCAAAAGGGGCATTGTACTCTGTAATGGGTCTAATGAGTGATGAGTAGAGGGGAACAATGACCTCTTTTTTCCTGGATGAGAAACCTTTTGTGATGAGGTGTGCCACATAGAAGGATTTCTTGACTACTGTAGTGATGTGATTATCGAAGGAGACACTACTGTCCACCTGTGCAACAAAGTCTCTTATCACACTTTTGGTGTTAAGTAGACTACCACCTATGTGGTAGTTCATGGGTACTGAGCTTTTACCAAAGGGGATGATAATGCACTTTTTGGCATTGAGCTTGAGGCCATGGCTTTGACACCAGGCATCTGTCTCAGTGAAGACCTTTTGTAGGATGTCCACATTGTTAGGAGTTTCGATTATGGCTCCTAGTTTGCAGTCATCTGTGAACTTTATTAGCCAAAGACCTTCTGTGTTAGCCTGTACTTCAGAGAAGTAGATACCAAACAGGAGAGGACCCAGGACTGAACCCTGTGGTACTCCACTTGTCACTGGCCTAAAGTCGGATTTGGAGTCTGCTACTTTCACAGTGTGGGTTCTGTCAGTGAGTCAGTTGGCAACCCATCTTGTGACATAGGGATTTATACCTAGTTTAGTGAGTTTATCTATAATTCCAGAGTTGGGGATGGTGTCAAAAGCCTTGGCGAGATCTAGATAGGCTGTGTGAACCACCTTACCCATGTCCACGGCTTGTGACTGCTTCAAAGAAGTCTATCAGGTTTAGGAAACATGATCTGCCTTTTACAAACCCAAACTGGGTGGGGTCCAGAGTTTGGAGATTACCAATGTCTTTGTTTATAAGTTCCATGATGATACGTTGCATGGCCTTGCAGACCAGCTACTAATGGGGCAGTAGTTCCCGGGTCCATGGTGGCTCCCCCTTTGTGGAGTGGGATAACCGTCACTGTGCACCATTCACTGTGCACAGTGCCTGAGGTGAGGCTATGACTGAACATGGTACTTAGGTGGGGGTGCCAGTTTGTTCTGTAGTTCGTGTAGAATGCAGCCTGGGATGTTGTCTGGTCCCATGGATGCTGTGTTCTTGGCTTTGGAGAGTGTGGTTTTTACCTGTGCAGCCATGATTACAGGAATTTTGCATTCTTCTGGTATAGAGTTGGGCCCTTTATGGGGTGAGAGGGGGGTAAAGTTAGCACTGAACCTATCTGTCAGTATGTAAGCAATATCAGTTGGTTCTGTATATTTGGTGCCATTATGCTGTAACTCAGAGCAGATCTGAGTGTTGCCATTGAGATTCTTGAACTAGCTATAGAATGCTTTGTGGTTGTCTTTAGAATTAGTGGTGATTTTGTTTTCATAACTAGCTTTGGAGGATTTTATGCGGGATGTCAGCTTCTTACTAAGGCTGACCAGGGAGTTCCTCCAATCATGGGATTTTACTCTTTTTTGCAGCAGTTTCTTTCTTCTGTTATAGAGTTTTTTTATGGCAGGGGACCACCAGATTTGCTTCCTTTTTTTGGAGGATAGCATCTTGGTTCTGTTAGGGATAGCATGATCCATGCACTCGTGTAAGTGCTTATAAAGTGCATTTGTGTAGGATTCAGCAGTTGTACAACTATTGTCCATTTGCATGGGTGTCGTGAAATTTACCACTTCTGTCTTAAGAAGCGTGAAGCTGGCTTTGGAGAAATTTTTTACAGATGTTTTCCTAATGGGGGGTGGGGGCGGGATGTGGATGTCTAGGATGGTTAGCTTGTGGCCGGATCTGACCAATGAGGAATTGACCTCTGGTGTGGGACCCCAGTCGACCCATGTTGGTAATGACCAGGTCTAGGATATTGCTGCCCGTGGTGGGGGTGTGGATAAGCTGATCCAAGGCATTGGAATTTATGAATTCCAGAAAATGTTGAGCAAAAGAGTTGGTACATGAGTAGTTTTCCCAGTTAATGGTGGGGTAGTTGAAATCACCCATTATTAGGGTGTTAGGTTGTACCCTAATATTTTCCAGTGTATCAAGAAATTAGGAGTGGGAATATTGGGGCATGGTGGGGGATCTGTAGTAAGTTACAATTTGGATTGCGGTCTTGCCCAGAGTTAATTGCACTTGGATAATCTCAGATGCATTATGCTGAGCAACTAGCCTGGATGTGTGGATATCCTTAATGAATATGGACAAGCCTCCACCTTTAGTGTTTTGGTCCAGGTTAGGTGGCTGAAAGGTGTGGTATGAATTATAGCCTGTTAATGTAGGGGTGCTCTCTGGAGCCTTGAACCAGGTCTCTGTCACTGCACAGATGTCGATGTTCTCCATTTTAAGGAGTGCCTCGAGTGAGTGCATTTTGAGATTTAGACTTCTAGCACTGAGTAGCATTACCCTCAGATTTGCTTGCTTGTACCTGTTATGGTGGTGAATTTGTCATTTGAACCTTGCTTAAAAAAGGCCTATAGGGGTGGCAAGAGCCTTAGCCAGTATCCGGAATCCCAAGGGTGACAGGTGCAGGCCATCTCTGGCAAAGCATTGTGGTCTATCAATTATGTCATCCTAGGAAGACAGATACTAGATTCCCTTAGAATGACACCAGAAGCTTAGCCAGTTGTTGAAGTCAATCATGTTACATGGTTATCTGGGGTCACAAAATTGATTTTTATTATGAAGGAGAAAGCTTTAGCATCTGACCTTACTACAGAGGACACAGCTGAGTAAGTTTGCACTCCTGCAGGCATATTGACTATCTGGTCCAAGGTGTTTTTGTTTATGAAGTCCAGGAATCTCTGGGCCTATATGTCTGGGGTGTCAAGTAAGTATCTCAGTTTATAGTGGGGTAATCAAAGTTAACCATGAATATGGTATTGGGTTGAATGCTGAGAGTATAAAGCAAGTCCAAGTATGAGTTTTGGGTTTCTTGGGTCATAAAAGGTAGTCTATAGCATACAAGGATATGATATGGGACTTTGCTTCTGGATATCTGGACATGGAGAAGCTGAACCACTTTGCCCTGTTTGAATAGTCTTGAGGTAAGTTTGTTGTTGATTCTAAGATTAGGTTTCACTTAAATGTAATTTGTTAGACATAAATATAGTATTATCTTTCCATGGGCATGAAAATGCAGCCGTGTTAAAGCAAGCAAGTATCTTCATTTTATATTTTACATGCAATTTCAATAGAAAGAAAATGTTTCAGTGAAGGGTACAGATGAGCTCAGAGAAATAAACTTCATGGGATCATAGGATCATAGGAGGTTATTAGGCTAATGGCCCCAAGGCCCTTACAAGCCTAGCCAAGTTCAACCCATGTTTCCAAGGGTGTCTGGTTCAAGCAAACACTAAAATTGGCACCTAATTGCCACTGTCCAAGAGGAACACAGGTGAAACCCTGGGAGTGAATTTACGGTTACCCATCCAAATGTCCAAATTGTGCTTAAATAGGTCCAGCGAGGGGCTTTGTTTAACATGAACAGGAAGATTGTTCCATAGGTGGGTAACCTCTGAGACAAATCTGTCTCTCCAAAAAACACAGACAAAACTGCAGGATAGTTGAAGCAAAAGCTTTACTGGTGCATCTGGTACCATGGCTTACACCTTCAAGGAATATTTAATACACCATGCAGCACATGTTTAAAAACATCTTTCATTAATCATTTACTTAAACAATTGTTTAATTTAATTTAACAATTCCCACCCTTATTTAATATACTAATACAAATATTTAAATATTTAAAGCCACATTGCATATATTTTCTAAACTGCCTGGGTGGGAATTTTTAAATTAAATTAAACAATTGTTTAATTAAATGATTAATGAAAGATGTATTTAAACATGTGCTGCATGGTATATTACACATTCCTTGAAGGCATAAGCCATGGTACCGGATGCACCAGTAAAGCTTTTGCTTCAACTATCCTGCAGTTTTATCTGTGTTTTTTGGAGAAGAATATGTGTGTGTGCTTTGACAAATCTGTCTCTCCAGCAAGTTCTGTTGAAATCATATACCAGGTTAAGGTCCTTTGAATCAGTGACCTGTGTGGCATTTGACTTGTAAATGTGCAGCATTTCCATTAAAGCTGGGTCAGAGATTTCTCTATATGCAAGGCACAGGTCGCCTCTGAGCAGTCTGTGTGACACAGAGTAAAGTAACAATGATTTCAGTCTGTCCACTTAAGGCAGATCTTGAAGACCCTGAATTTTCTTTGTAAGGAATCTTTGTGGTCTCTCCAATTGCTGCAGGTGTTTGGAAAGGAACATACCAAAGGGAGAGTTGTATTATTGGCCTGATGAGGGGAGAGAACAGTGTGGGTTATAACATCTTTTTCTTTTTCTGGAGGCAATGCCCTTATTTATGAGATCAGCAATATAAAATGCCCTTCTTACCACTGTGGAGACATGGTGATCAAAGTTAAGGTTGCTGTCAACCTGTGTGTCTAGATCTCTCACCACTGACTGTGTGATTAGGGAATTCTTATTGTAGTGGCAGTTTGCAGAAACATCACCCTTGCCAAAAGGGAAGATAATGCACTTTTTTACATTGAGTTTAAGACCATGACTTTGGCACCAGTCGTTAGTCTGTGCAAGACCCTTTTGCAGGATGTTGACATCGCTAGTGGTATCAGTGATCGCTCCCAGTTTGCAGTCGTCAGCAAACTTTGTCAGCCACAGTACTTCAGTTTTAGTATGTACTTCAGAGAAGTAGATTCTGAACAATAGGGGTCCCAGAACCAATCCCTGTGAAACCTGACTGGTTATAGGCCTGCTTTAGGAGGTGAATTCTCCTATTTTGATAGTATGAGTTCTATCAGTGAGCCAGTTTGCAACTCACCTGACACTATATGGGTTAATATCCAGGTGGGTGAGTTTATCAATGATGCCTGAGAGGAGGATTGTGTCAAAGGCCTTGGCTACCTCTGGCTAGTCCATATACCAAATTGCTGTTGTCTGTGGCTTTGAATACTGTCTTGAAGAAGTGATTCAGATATTATTGACATCTTCTTCTACTGTATGCTGCTACTACATAATAAACTACTGAGTGTTTGCTAACAATGGCAACAACAGTTGGTCTCTGTATTCATATAATAGCCCTGGGCAACACTCTGACCTACCTAGATCCTTTACAACCTATAGGAACTCCTCCATGTCAGAGCGTGTTTGGAAACAGGCCCAACACCAGCAGGTCTCTGTATTCATGCAACAGCCCTGGGCAGTACTCTGAGCTGCCTGGATCCTTTACAGCCTATAGGAACTCCTCCATGTCAGTGAGTGTTTGGTAACAGGCCAACCCCAGCAGGTCTCTGTATTAATGCAACAGCCCTGGGCAACAGTCTGACCTGCCTGGATATTTTACAGCCTGTAGCAAATCCTCCATTTCAGTAAGTCTTTGGTAACAGGCCAACATCAGCAGGTCTCTGTATTCATGCAACAGCCCTGGGCAGCACTGTGACCTTCCTTTATCCTTTACAGACTATAGGAACTCCTTCATGTCAGTGAGTGTTTGGTAACAGGCCCAACACCAGCAGGTCTCTGTATTCATGCAACAGCCCAGGGCAGCACTCTGACCTGCCTGGATCCTTTGCAGCATATAGGAACTTCTCCATGTCAGTGAGTCTTTGGTAACATGCCCAACACTAGCAGGTCTCTGTATTCATGCAACAGCCCTGGGCAACATTCTGACCTACCTGGATGCTTTACAGCCTATAGGAACTGCTTCATGTCAGTGAGTATTTGGTAACAGGCCAACACCAGCAGGTCTCTGTATTCATGCAACAGCCCTGGGCAGCACTCTGAAATGCCTGGATGCTTTATAGCCTATAGGAACTGCTCCATGTCATTGAGTGTTTGGTAACAGGCCCAACACCAGCAGGTCTCTGTATTCATGCATCAGCCCTGAATAACACTCTGACCTGCCTGGAACCTTTACAGCCTATAGGAACTGCTCCATGTCAGTGAGTGTTTGGTAACAGGCCAACAGCAGCAGGTGTCTGTATTCATGCAACAGCCCTGGGCAGCAACCTGACCTGCCTGGGTCCTTTACAGCCTATAGGAACTCCTCCATGTCAGTGAGTGTTTGCTAACTGGCCAACACCAGCAGGTCTCTGTATTCATGCAACAGTCCTGGGCAGCACGCTGACCTGCCTGGGTCCTTCACAGCCTATATGAACTCCTCCATGTCAGTGAGTGTTTGGCAACAGGCACAACTCCTGCCAGTCTCTGTATTCATGCAAAAGGCCTCAGCTGCACTCTGACCTGCCCTGATCCTTTAGTGCCCATAGGAACTCCTCCATGTCAGTGAGTGTTTGGTAACAGGCCAACACCAATATTTCTCTGTATTCATGCATCAGCCTTGGCCAACACTCTGCTCTCCCTAGGTCCTGTACAGCCTATAGGAACTCCTCCATACCAGTGAGTGTTTGGTAATAGGCACAAAACCAGCAGGTCTTTGTATTCATGCAACAGCCCTGGGCAGCGCTCTGACCTTCCTGGATCCTTTTCAGCCTATAGCAACTCCTCCATGTCAGTGAGTCTTTGGTAACAGGCCCAACACCAGCTGGTCTCTGTATTCATGCAACAGCCTGGGCAGCACTCTGACCAGCCTGGATACTTTACAGCCTATAGGAACTCTTCCATGTCAGTGAGTGCTGATAACAGGCCAACACCAGCAGGTCTCTGTAATCATGCAACAGCCCTGGACAGCACTCTGACCTGCCTGGATCCTTTACAGCCTATAGGAACTTCTCCATGTCAGAGAGTGTTTGATAAAAGGCCCAAAACCAGCAGGTCTCTGTATTCATGCAACAGCCCTGGGCAGCACTCTGACCTGCCTGGGTGCCTTACAGCCTATAGGAACTCATCCATGTCAGTGAGTGTTTGGTAACAGGCCCAACAACAGCAGGTCTCTGTATTCATGCAACTGACCTGGGCAGCACTCTGACCAGCCTGGATCCTTTACCGCCTATAGGAACTCCTCCATGTCAGTGCATGGTTGGTAACAGGCCCAACAACAGCAGGTCTCTGTATTCATGCAACTGACCTGGGCAGCACTCTGACCAGCCTGGATCCTTTACAGCCTATAGGAACTCCTCCATGTCAGTGAGTGTTGGTAACAGGCTAGCACCAGCAGGTCTCTGTAATCATGCAACAGCCCTGGACAGCACTCTGACCTGTCTGGGTCCCTTACAGCCTATAGGAACTCCTCCATGTCAGTGAGTGTTTGTTTCATAACAGACCCAACACCAGCTGGTCTCTGCATTCATGCAAAATCCTTGGGCAGCATGCTGACCTGCCTGCATACTTTACAGCCTATAGAAACTCCTCCATGTCAGTGAGTCATCGGTTTCAACCCAGCTCCAGCAGCTCTCTGTATTCATGCAACTGCCCTGGGCAGCACTCAGACCTGCCTGGATCCTTTACAGCCTAAAGGAACTCCTCCATGTCAGTGAGTGTTTGGTAACATGTCAACACCAGCAGGTGTGTGTATTCATGCAACAGCCATGGGCAGCACTTTGACCTGCCGGGATCCTTTACAGCCTATAGGACCTCCTCCATATCAGTGAGTGTTTTGAAACAGGCCCAGCACCAGCAGGTCTTTGTCTTCATGCAATAGACTGATAAGCATTCTGACGTGCCTGGAACCTTTACAGCTGACAGGAACTCTTCCATGTCAGTGAGTGTTTGGTAACAGGCCAACGCATGCAGGTCTCTGTAGTCATGTGACAGACCTAGGCAGCACTCAGACCTGCCTGGGTACTTTACATCCTATAGGAACTCTTCCATGTCAGTGAGTGTTTATTAACAGGCCCATCACCACCAGGTCTCTGTATTCATGCAACAGCCCTGGGCAGCACTCTGACCTGCCTGGATCCTTTACAGCCTATAGGAGAACCTCCATGTCAATGACTGTTTGCTAACAGGCCAAAACTAGTAGATCTCTGTAGTCATGTAATATCCCTGGGCAACCCTCTGACCTGTCTGGGTCCTTTACAACCTATAGGAACTCCTCCATGTCAGTGAGTGGTTGGTAACAGGCCAACACCAGTAGGTCTCTGTAATCATGCAACAGCCCTGGGCAGCGCTATGACCTGTCTGCATCCTTTATGGCCTATAGGAACACCTCCATGTCAGTGTGTGTTTGGTAACGGGTCAACAACAGCTGGTCTCTGTGTTCATGAAACAGCCCTTGGCAACACTCTGACCTGCCTGGATCCTTTACAGCCTATAGGAACTGCTCCATGTCAGTGAGTGTTTGGTAACAGGCCCAACACCAGTAGTTCTCTGTATTCATCAACAGCTCTGGGCAACACTGTGACCTGCCTGGATTCTTTACAGCCTACAGGAACTTCTCCGTGTCAGTGAGTGTTTGGTAGCAGGCCAACCCCAGCAGGTCTCTGTATTTATACAACAGCCCTGGGCAGCACTCTGACCTTTCCTGGACCCTTAACAGCCTATAAGAACTCCTTCATGTCAGTGTGTGTTTGGTAAAAGGCCAAGAACAGCAGGTCCCTGTATACAAGCAACAGCCTTGGGCAACACTCTGACCTGCCTGGGTCCTTTACAGCTTATTGGAACTCCTCCATGTCGGTGAGTGTTTGCTAACAGGCCCAACACCAGTAGGTCTCCGTATTCATGCAACAGCCCTGGGCAACACTCTGACCTGCCTAGATGTTTTACAGCCTGTAGGAACTGCTCCATGTCGGTGAGTTTTTGGTAACAGCCCAACACCAGCAGGTCTCTGTATTCATGCAACAGCCCTGGGCAGCACTCTGACCTGCCTGGATCCTTTACAGCCTATAGGAACTGTTCCATGTCAGTGAGTGTTGTTGGACAGCCAACACCAGCAGGTCTCTGTATTTGTGCAACAGACCAGGGTAGCACTCTGACCTGCCTGGGTCCTTTACAGCCTATATGAACTCCTCCATGTCAGTGAGTGTTTGGTAACAGGCCAACACCAGCAGGTCTCTGAATTCATGCAACAGCCCTGGGCAGCACTCTGACCTGCCTGGGTCCTTTACAGCCTATAGGAACTCCTCCATGTCAGTGAGTGTTTGTTAACAGGCCCATCACCACCAGGTCTCTGTATTCATGCAACAGCCCTGGGCAGCACTCTGACCTGCCTGGATCCTTTACAGCCTATAGGAACTGCTCCATGTCAGTGAGTGCTTGGTAACAGGCCAACACCAGCAGGTCTCTGTACTCATGCAACAGCCCTGGGCAGCACTATGACCTGTCTGCATCCTTTATGGCCTATAGGAACGCCTCCGTGTCAGTGTGTGTTTGGTAACAGGTCAACAACAGCTGGTGTCTGTGTTCATGAAACAGCCCTTGGCAACACTCTGACCTTCCTGGATCCTTTACAGCCTATAGGAACTGCTACATGTCAGTGAGTGTTTGGTAACAGGCCCAAAATCAGCAGGTCTTTGTGTTCATGCAACAGCCTTGGGCAGTACTCTGACCTGCCTGCATCCTTTATTGCCTACAGGAACTCATCCATGTAAGTGAGTGTTCGGTAACAGACCCAACACCAGCAGGTCTCTGTATTCATGCAACAGCCCTGGGCAGCACTATGAACTGTCTGCATCCTTTATGGCCTATAGGAACGCCTCCATGTCAGTGAGTGTTTGGTAACAGGTCAACAACAGCTGGTCTCTGTGTTCATGTTACAGCCCTTGGCAACACTCTGATCTGCCTGGATCCTTTACAGCGTATAGGAACTGCTCCATGTCAGTGAGTGTTTGGTAACAGGACCAACACCAGTAGTTCTCTGTATTCATGCAACAGCTCTGGGCAACACTGTGACCTGCCTGGATTCTTTACAGCCTACAGGAACTTCTCCGTGTCAGTGAGTGTTGGGTAGCAGGCCAACCCCAGCAGGTCTCTGTATTCAAACAACAGCCCTGGGCAGCACTCTGACCTTTCCTGGACCCTTAACAGCCTATAAGAACTCCTCCATGTCAGTGAGTGTTTGGTAAAAGGCCAACACCAGCAGGTCTCTGTATACATGCAACAGCCCTGGGAAACACTCTGACCTGCCTGAGTCCTTTACAGCTTATTGGAACTCCTCCATGTCAGTGAATGTTTGCTAACAGGCTCAACACCAGCAGGTGTCCTATTCATGCATCAGCCCAGGGCTGCACTCTGACCTGCCTGGATCCTTTGCAGCATATAGGATCTCCTCCATGTCAGTGAGTCTTTGGTAACATGCCCAAAATTAGCAGGTCTCTGTATTCATGCAACAGCCCTGGGCAACACTCTGACCCTCCTGGATGCTTTACAGCCTGTAGGAACTGCTCCATGTCAGTGAGTTTTTGGTAACAGGCCAACACCAGTAGGTCTCTCTATTCATGCAACAGTCCTGGGCAGCACTCTGACCTGCCTGGGTCCTTTACAACCTATCGGAACTCCTCCATGTAAGTGACTGTTCAGTTACAGGCCCAACACCAGCAGGTCTCTGAATTCATGCAACAGCCCTGGGCAGCACTATGACCTGTCTGCATCCTTTACAGCCTATAGGAACGCCTCCATGTCAGTGTGTGTTTGGTAGCAGGCCAACCCCAGCAGGTCTCTGTATTCATACAACTGCCCTGGGCAGCACTCTGACCTTTCCTGGACCCTTAACAGCTTATAAGAACTCCTCCATGTCAGTGAGTGTTTGGTAAAAGGCCAACACCAGCAGGTCTCCGTATTCATGCAACAGCCCAGGGCAGCACTCTGACCTGCCTGGATCCTTTACAGCCTATAGGAACTGCTCCATGTCAGTGAGTGTTTGGTAACAGGCCCAATACCAGTAGTTCTCTGTATTCATGCAACAGCTCTGGGCAACACTGTGACCTGCCTGGATTCTTTACAGCCTACAGGAACTTCTCCATGTCAAGTGTTGGGTAGCAGGCCAACCCCAGCAGGTCTCTGTATTCAAACAACAGCCCTGGGCAGCAATCTGACCTTTCCTGGACCTTTAAAAGCCTATAAGAACTCCTCCATGTCAGTGAGTGTTTGGTAAAAGGCCAACACCAGCAGGTCTCTGTATACATGCAACAGCCCTGGGAAACAATCTGACCTGCCTGAGTCCTTTACAGCTTATTGGAACTCCTCCATGTCAGTGAGTGTTTGCTAACAGGCTCAACACCAGCAGGTGTCCATATTCATGCATCAGCCCAGGGCTGCACTCTGACCTGCCTGGATCCTTTGCAGCATATAGGATCTCCTCCATGTCAGTGAGTCTTTGGTAACATGCCCAAAATTAGCAGGTCTCTGTATTCATGCAACAGCCCTGGGCAACACTCTGACCTGCCTGGATGCTTTACAGCCTGTAGGAACTGCTCCATGTCAGTGAGTTTTTGGTAACAGGCCAACACCAGTAGGTCTCTCTATTCATGCAACAGTCCTGGGCAGCACTCTGACCTGCCTGGGTCCTTTACAGCCTATAGGAACTCCTCCATGTAAGTGAGTGTTCAGTAACAGGCCCAACACCAGCAGGTCTCTGTATTCATGCAACAGCCCTGGGCAGCACTATGACCTTTCCTGGACCCTTAACAGCTTATAAGAACTCCTCCATGTCAGTGAGTGTTTGGTAAAAGGCCAACACCAGCAGGTCTCCGTATTCATGCAACAGCCCAGGGCAGCACTCTGACCTGCCTGGATCCTTTGCAGCATATAAGAACTCCTCCATGTTAGTGAGTTTTTGGTAACATGCCCAACATTAGCAGGTCTCTGCATTCATGCAACAGCCCTGGGCAACACTCTGACCTGCCTGGATGCTTTACAGCCTGTAGGAACTGCTCCATGTCAGTGAGTTTTTGGTAACAGGCCAACACCAGCAGGTCTCTGTATTCATGCAACAGCCCTGGGCAGCACTCTGAAATGCCTGGATCCTTTATAGCCTATAGGAACTGCTCCATGTCATTGAGAGTTTGGTAACAGGCCAACACCAGCAGGTTTCTGTACTCATGCAACAGCCCTGGGTAGCACTCTGACCTGCCTGGGTCCTTTACAGCCTATATGAACTCCTCCATGTCAGTGAGTGTTTGGTAACAGGCCAACACCAGCAGGTCTCTGAATTCATGCAACAGCCCTGGGCAGCACTCTGGCCTGCCTGGGTCCTTTACAGCCTATAGGAACTCCTCCATGTCAGTGAGTGTTTGTTAACAGGCCCATCACCACCAGGTCTCTGAATTCATGCAACAGTCCTGAGCAGCATGCTGACCTGCCTGGGTCGTTTACAGCCTATATGAACTCCTCCATGTCTGTGAGTGTTTGGCAACAGGCATAACTCCCGCAGGTCTCTGTATTCCTGAAACAGGCCTCAGCTGCACCCTGACCTGCCCTGATCCTTTAGAGCCCATAGAAGCTCCTCCATGTCAGTGAGTGTTTGGTAACAGGCCAACACCAGTAAGTCTCTCTATTCATGCATCAGCCCTATCCAACACTCTGCCCTCCCTGGGTTCTTTAGAGCCTATAGGAACTCCTCCATACCAGTGAGTGTTTGGTAATCGGCACAAAACCAGCAGGTCTTTGTATTCATGCAACAGCCCTGGGCAGTGTTCTGACCTACCTGGATCCTTTTAAGCCTATAGGAACTCTTCCATGTCAGCGAGTCTTTGGTAACAGGCCCAACACCAGCCGGTCTCTCTGTTCATGCAACAGCCTGGGTAGCACTCTTACCAGCCTGGATACTTTACAGCCTAAAGGAACTCCTCCATGTCAGTGAGTATTGATAACAGGCCAACACCAGCAGGTCTCTGTATTCATGCAACTGCCCTGGGCAGCACTCTGGCCTGCCTGAATTTTTTACAGCCTATAGGAACTCCTCTATGTCAGTGAGTGTTTGATAAAAGGTCCAAAACCAGCAGGTCTCTGTATTCATGCAACAGCCCTGGGCAGCACTATGACCTGTCTGCATCCTTTATGGCCTATAGGAACGCCTCCATGTCAGTGTGTGTTTGGTAACAAGTCAACAACAGCTGGTCTCTGTGTTCATGAAACAGCCCTTGGCAACACTCTGACCTCCCTGCATCCTTTGCGGCCTATAAGAACTCCTCCATGTCAGTGAGTGTTTGGTAACAGGCCCAACATCAGTAGGTCTCTGTATTCGTGCAACAGACCTGGGCAACACCCTGACCTGCCTGGATCTTTTACAGCCTATAGGAACGCCTCCATGTCAGTGAGTGTTTGGTAACAGGCCAACACCAGCTGGTCTCTGTGTTCATGAAACAGCCCTTGGCAACACTCTGACCTGCCTGGATCCTTTACAGCCTATAGGAACTGCTCCATGTCAGTGAGTGTTGGTTAACTGGCCCAAAACCAGCAGGTCTCTGTATTCCTGCAACATCCTTGGGCAGTACTCTGACCTACCTGCATCCTTTATTGCCTACAGGAACTCCTCCATGTAAGTGGGTGTTCGGCAACAGGCACAACACCAGTAGTTCTCTGTATTCATGCAACAGCCCTGGGAAACACTGTGACCTGCCTGGATTCTTTACAGCCTATAGGAACTCCTCTGTGTCAGTGAGTGTTTGGTAGCAGGCCAACACCAGCAGGTCTCTGTATTCATGCCACAGCCCTGGGCAGCACTCTGACCTGTCTGACTCCTTTACAGCCTATAAGAACTCCTCCATGTCAGGGACTATTTCCTAACAGGCCCAATACCAGCATGTCTCTGTATTCATGCAACAGCCCTGTGCAGCACTCTTATCTGCCTGTATCCTTTACAGCCAAAACAAACTCCTCCATGTCAGTGAGTCTTTGGTAACTGGCCCAACACCAGCAGATCTCAGTATTCATGCAATAGCCTTGGGTAGCACTCTGACCAGCCTGCATCCTATACAGTTGACAGGAACTTCTCAATGTCAGTGAGTGTTTGGTAACAGGCCAACACCAGCAGGTCTCTGTATTCATGCAACAGCCCTGGGCAGCACTCTGACCTGCCTGGGTCCTTTACAGCGTATAGGAACTCCTCCATGTCAGTGAGTGCTTGGTAGCAGGCCAACACCAGTAGGTCTCTGTATTCATGCAACAGCCCTGGACAAAACACTCACCTGCCTGGATCATTTACAGCCTATTAGACCTCCTCCATGTCAGTGAGTCTTTGGTAACAGGCCAACACCAGTAGGTCTCTGTATTCATGCAACAACCCTGGGCAGCACTCTGACCTTCCTGGGTCCTATACATCCTATTGGATCTCCTCCATGTCAGTGAATGTTTGGTAACTGGCCCAACAACAGCAGGTCTCTGTATTCATACAACAGCCCTGGGTAGCGTTCTGACCTGCCTGAATCCTTTGCAGCCTATAGGAACTCCTCCATGTCAGTGAGTGTTTGTTAACAGGCCCAAAACCAGCAGGTCTCTATATTCATGCAACAGTCCTTGGAAGCACTCTGAACTGCCTGGGTCCTTTACAGCCTATAGGAGCTCATTCATGTAAGTGAGTGTTTAGTAATAGGCCCAACACTAGTAGGTCTCTGTATTCATACAACAGTCCTGGGCAACACTCTGACCTACCTTGAATCTTTACAGACTATAGGAACTCCTCCATGTCAGTTAGTGTTTGGTAACAGGCCCAACACCAGCAGGTCTCTGTATTTATGCAACAGCCCTGAGCAGCACACTGAACAGCCTGGGTTCTTTACAGCCTATAGGAACTTCTCCATGTAGGTGAGTGTTTGGTAACAGCCCCAACATCAGTAGGTCTCTGTATTCATGCAAAAGCTCTGGCAACACTCTGACCTGCCTGGATCCTTTACAGCCATTTCAACCTCCTTCATGTCAGTGAGTGTTTAGTAACAGGCCAACCGCATCAGGTCTCTGTTTTAATGCAACAGCCACGGGCAAAACTCTGACCTGCCTGGACCTTTATAGCCTGTAGGAACTCCTCCATTTCAGTGAGTATTAGGTAACAGGCCAACCCCAGCAGGTCTCTGTATTCATGCAACAGCCCTGGGCAGCACTGTGACCTTCCTTTATCCTTTATAGACTATAGGAACTCCTTCATGTCAGTGAGTTTTTGGTAACAGGCCAACACCAGCAGGTCTCTGTATTCATGCAACAGCCCTGGGCAGCACTCTGAAATGCCTGGATCCTTTATAGCCTATAGGAACTGCTCCATGTCATTGAGAGTTTGGTAACAGGCCAACACCAGCAGGTTTCTGTACTCATGCAACAGCCCTGGGCAGCAACCTGAACTGCCTGGGTCCTTTACAGCCTATAGAAACTGCTCCATGTCAGTGAGCGTTGTTGGGAAACCAACACCAACAGGTCTCTGTATTCATGCAACAGCCCTGGGTAGCACTCTGACCTGCCTGGGTCCTTTACAGCCTATATGAACTCCTCCATGTCAGTGAGTGTTTGGTAACAGGCCAACACCAGCAGGTCTCTAAATTCATGCAACAGCCCTGGGCAGCACTCTGACCTGCCTGGGTCCTTTACAGCCTATAGGAACTCCTCCATGTCAGTGAGTGTTTGTTAACAGGCCCATCACCACCAGGTCTCTGAATTCATGCAACAGTCCTGAGCAGCACGCTGACCTGCCTGGGTCATTTACAGCCTATATGAACTCCTCCATGTCTGTGAGTGTTTGGCAACAGGCACAACTCCCGCCAGGCTCTGTATTCCTGAAACAGGCCACAGCTGCACCCTGACCTGCCCTGATCCTTTAGAGCCCATAGAAGCTCCTCCATGTCAGTGAGTGTTTGGTAACAGGCCAACACCAGTAAGTCTCTCTATTCATGCATCAGCCCTATCCAACACTCTGCCCTCCCTGGGTTCTTTAGAGCCTATAGGAACTCCTCCATACCAGTGAGTGTTTGGTAATTGGCACAAAACCAGCAGGTCTTTGTATTCATGCAACAGCCCTGGGCAGTGTTCTGACCTACCTGGATCCTTTTAAGCCTATAGGAACTCTTCCATGTCAGCGAGTCTTTGGTAACAGGCCCAACACCAGCCGGTCTCTCTATTCATGCAACGGCCTGGGTAGCACTCTGACCAGCCTGGATACTTTACAGCCTAAAGGAACTCCTCCATGTCAGTGAGTGTTGATAACAGGCCAACACCAGCAGGTCTCTGTATTCATGCAACTGCCCTGGGCAGCACTCTGACCTGCCTGAATCCTTTACAGCCTATAGGAACTCCTCTATGTCAGTGAGTGTTTGATAAAAGGCCCAAAACCAGCAGGTCTCTGTATTCATGCAACAGCCCTGGGCAGCACTATGACCTGTCTGCATCCTTTATGGCCTATAGGAATGCCTCCATGTCAATGTGTGTTTGGTAACAAGTCAACAACAGCTGGTCTCTGTGTTCATGAAACAGCCCTTGGCAACACCCTGACCTGCCTGGATCTTTTACAGCCTATAGGAATGCCTCCATGTCAGTGAGTGTTTGGTAACAGGCCAACACCAGCTGGTCTCTGTGTTCATGAAACAGCCCTTGGCAACACTCTGACCTGCCTGGATCCTTTACAGCCAATAGGAACTGCTCCAGGTCAGTGAGTGTCTGTTAACTGGCCCAAAACCAGCAGGTCTCTGTATTCCTGCAACATCCTTGGGCAGTACTCTGACCTACCTGCATCCTTTATTGCCTACAGGAACTCCTCCGTGTAAGTGGGTGTTCGGCAACAGGCCCAGCACCAGTAGTTCTCTGTATTCATGCAACAGCCCTGGGAAACACTGTGACCTGCTTGGATTCTTTACAGCCTATAGGAACTCCTCTGTGTCAGTGAGTGTTTGGTAGCAGGCCAACACCAGCAGGTCTCTGTATTCATGCCACAGCCCTGGGCAGCACTCTGACCTGTCTGACTCCTTTACAGCCTATAAGAACTCCTCCATGTCAGGGAGTATTTCCTAACAGGCCCAATACCAGCATGTCTCTGTATTCATGCAACAGCCCTGTGCAGCACTCTTACCTGCCTGGATCCTTTACAGCCAAAATGAACTCCTCCATGTCAGTGAGTCTTTGGTAACCGGACCAACACCAGCAGGTCTCAGTATTCATGCAATAGCCTTGGGTAGCACTCTGACCAGCCTGCATCCTATACAGTTGACAGGAACTTCTCAATGTCAGTGAGTGTTTGGTAACAGGCCAACACCAGCAGGTCTCTGTATTCATGCAACAGCCCTGGGCAGCACTCTGACCTGCCTGGGTCCTTTACAGCGTATAGGAACTCCTCCATGTCAGTGAGTGCTTGGTAGCAGGCCAACACCAGTAGGTCTCTGTATTCATGCAACAGCCCTGGACAAAACACTCACCTGCCTGGATCATTTACAGCCTATTAGACCTCCTCCATGTCAGTGAGTCTTTGGTAACAGGCCAACACCAGTAGGTCTCTGTATTCATGCAACAACCCTGGGCAGCACTCTGACCTTCCTGGGTCCTATACATCCTATTGGATCTCCTCCATGTCAGTGAGTGTTTGTTAACAGGCCCAAAACCAGCAGGTCTCTATATTCATGCAACAGTCTTTGGAAACACGCTGAACTGCCTGGGTCCTTTACAGCCTATAGGAGCTCATTCATGTAAGTGAGTGTTTGGTAATAGGCCCAACACCAGTAGGTCTCTGTATTCATACAACAGTCCTGGGCAACACTCTGACCTACCTTGAATCTTTACAGACTATAGGAACTCCTCCATGTCAGTTAGTGTTTGGTAACAGGCCCAACACCAGCAGGTCTCTGTATTTATGCAACAGCCCTGAGCAGCACACTGAACAGCCTGGGTTCTTTACAACCTATAGGGACTCCTCCATATAGGTGAGTGTTTGGTAACAGCCCCAACATCAGTAGGTCTCTGTATTCATGCAAAAGCTCTGGCAACACTCTGACCTGCCTGGATCCTTTACAGCCATTTCAACCTCCTTCATGTCAGTGAGTGTTTAGTAACAGACCAACCGCAGCAGGTCTCTGTTTTAATGCAACAGCCTTGGGCAACACTCTGACCTGCCTGGACCTTTATAGCCTGTAGGAACTCCTCCATTTCAGTGAGTATTAGGTAACAGGCTAACCCCAGCAGGTCTCTGTATTCATGCAACAGCCCTGGGCAGCACTGTGACCTTCCTTTATCCTTTACAGACTATAGGAACTCCTTCATGTCAGTGAGTGTTTGGTAACAGGTCAACCCCAGCATGTCTCTGTATTTATGCAACAGCCCTGGGCAGCACTCTGACCTGCCCGGATCCTTTACAACCTATAAGAACTCCTCCATGTCAGTGAGTGTTTGCTAACAATGCCAACACCAGTTGGTCTCTGTATTCATATAACAGCCCTGGGCAACACTCTGACCTACTTGGATCCTTTACAGCCTATTGGAACTCCTCCATGTCAGAGAGTGTTTGGTAACAGTCCCAACATCAGCATGTCTATGTATTCATGCAACAGCCCTGGGCAGCACACTGAGCTGTTGGATCCTTTACAGCCTATAGGAACTCCTCCATGTCAGTAAGTGTTTGGTAACAGGCCCAACACCAGCAGGTCTCTGTATTCATGCAACAGCCCTGGGCAGCACTCTGAACTGCCTGGGTCCTTTACAGCCTATAGGAACTCCTCCATGTAAGTGAGTATTTGGTAGCAGGCTCAACACCAGTACATCTCAGTATTCATGCAACAGCTCTGGGCAACACTCTGACCTGCCTGGAGCCTTTACAGCCTTTTGGAACTCCTCCATGTCAGTGAGTGTTTGGTAACAGGCCAACCCCAGCAGGTCACTGTATTCATACAACAGCCCTGGGCAGCACCCTGACCTTTCCTGGACCCTTAGCCTATAGGAACTCCTCCATGTCAGTGAGTGTTTAGTAACAGGCGAACCCCAGCAGGTCTCTGTATTAATGCAACATCCCTGGGCAACACTCTATGACCTGCTTGGATCCTTTACAGACTATAGGAATTCCTCCATTTCAGTGAGTCTTTGGTAACAGGCCAACATCAGCAGGTCTCTGTATTCATGCAACAGCCCTGGGCAACACTCTAACCTGCCTGGATCCTTTACAGCCTATAAGAACTGCTCCATGTCAGTGAGTGTTTGGTAACAGGCCAACACCAGCAGGTCTCTGTATTCATGCAACAGCTCTGAGCAACACTCTGACCTGCCTGGATCTTTTACAGCCTATAGGAACTGCTCCATGTCAGTGAGTGTTTGGTCACAGGCCAACACCACCAGGTCTCTGTATTCACACAACATCCCTGGGCAGCAATCTGACCTGCCTGGTTCCTTTACAGCCTAGAGGAACTACTCCATGTCAGTGAGTGTTGTTGGACAGCCAACACCAGCAGGTCTCTGTATTCATGCAACAGCCCTGGGTAGCACTTTGACCTGCCTGGGTCCTTTACAGCCTATAGGAACTCCTCCTTGTCAGTGAGTGTTTGGTAACAGGCCAACACCAGTAGATCTCTGTATTCTTGCAACAGCCTTGGGCAACATCCTGACCTGCCTGGATCATTTACAGCCTATAGGAACTGCTCAATGTCAGTGAGTGTTTGGTAACAGGCTAACGCCAGCAGGTCTTTGTATGCATACGACAGCCTTGGGCAGCACTCTGACCTGCCTGGGTCCTTTACAGCCTTTTAGAAGTCCTCCATGTCAGTGAGTGTTTAAAAAGACACACAGTCTAAACAACCTTAGCAGCAAGTTTAACCAATTCAAAAAAATAGCGTTTTATTTATTTACTTTAATTTAAGCACATACGTTCACCAAAGTTCAAATCAGTTCAGATCAAACAAATAGTCAAGAACACCAAGTAAAACGAAAAAGACAATCAGAATAACATCCGACACTAAAGGTAACAGGTACCTAACATAACAATAAAATAACATATAAATCATATGTATACTTTTATATATATCAAACTCAAGTATGTAAATTTCACAGTATATAACTATAAAAATAAAAAAACTTATGAGTATTAAGGATCAAATCGGGAAATGGTATACACATACTTAACCCCCAGTCATCACGAATATAAAACATTTCCATAACAGGCAATAAGCATAGCCTGGTTTTAAAATATTCAAACTGCCTAACCCAACTTCAAAAAAAAAGGAAATATTACAGTTTTTTTTTAAGTCCTGGGAACTATGTCAGTGAGTGTTTGGTAACATGCCCAACACCGGTGGGTCTCTGTATTCATGCAACAGCCCTGGGCAGCACTCTGACATACCTAGATCCTTTACAGCCTATAGGAACTCCTCCATGTTAGTGAGTGTTTGGTAATAGGCCCAACACCAGCAGGTCTCTATTAATGCAACAGCCCTGGGTTTACCAGTCACATTTTAAATGATGTCACTGACATGATGTCTGATAGTGTTGGACTGATGCATGTAGGTTCATAGATTTATAGACTGTTACTAAGGTAATAATCATGGGATCATTTCAAGCCTAGCCATGCCCCCCCCCAAAAAAAAAAATAATGATGCACATTATCCAACCAGGACATTGAGGGCCAGGCATTTATAACCTACCTCCATCCATAATAGATGGGTGCCAGGCCCAGTATAAATGTCCTGTTCTTCATCCAGTTGTCTAGGTTGCACTTAAGAGTAATAAATAAATTCAGCTTCACATGGGTGGCAAGCCTTTTCTATAGGAGGGCCCGTCTCTGGGTCCAATATCTGTCTCTCCAGCATGTTCTATTTAAGTCAAAGACAAAATTCAGATTCTTAAACCTTATATTTCTGGTACTGTTTGACATGAATATGCAGAAGATTTAAAAGTGCGGGGTTTGCGCATGCCTTGTAAGCCATGCATAGAACACCCCTCAGCAATCTATAGGAGACTGAGTATAGGAAAAGGGCTTTAAGGTACTCTGCATAAAGCGGGTTTGTTATGCCTTGTATTCTTTTTGTAAGGAACCTCTGAGGTCGCTCTAGTTGCTGCATGTGTCTGTTCAGGCACATACCGAAGGTAGCATTGTACTCTATAATTGGTCTGATAAAGTCAAAGTATAGTGGGATAATGACCTGTTTGGACCTAGATGCTATCTGCTTACTTATAAGTTGCAGAACATAAAAGGATTGCCTCACCACTGTGGCCACATGGTGGTCGAAGGTAAGGCTACTCTCTACATGACTATCCAGATCCCTAACCACTGGGTTGAATTCTAGGGTCATATTATCAACATGGTAATTAGCCAGGATGGTTGGCTTTCCATTGGGTACAATTATGCATTTCTTAGCATTGAGTTTAAGACCATGGCTTTGGCACCATTTGTTATTCAGAGCTAGCCTACATGAAAAATGCTAGTGTTTGCAGCTGAATCGATGATAGCCCCCAGCTTGTAATCATCGGCAAACTTAGTCAGCCATAAACCTTCAGCATTTGCTTCCACTTTAGAGAATAGATGCCAAGAAGGAGTTAGCTCAGTACTGAGCCCTGGGTTACTCTGCTAGTGACTGGCCTCTTGGTGGAGGTGGCCTCTCCTCTTTTGACCTCATGGGTCCTATTAATGAGCCAGTTGACTATACAGTGGGTGATAAAAGGGTTTAAGTCTTATTTAGTGAGCTTGTCTACAATGCCTGAGTGGGTATGAAATGTCTTGGCCAGGTCGAGGTAAGTTGTGTGCATAGTCTTACCCTGATCCATTGGTTTGGTGACCCACTCAAAGAAGTCCAGCAGATTTAATAGGCATGAATTTCTATTAACAAAGCCAAACTTTGATGGGTCCAGTGTTCGGAGGTTACATATGTCCTCATTTATCATGTCAAGGATGATTCTTTCCATGGCCTTATATATGAGGCTGGTCAGAATTATGAGCCTGTAATCACCCTGATTGATCATTGGACTTCTATTGTGCAGGAGAATGACTGTAGCCATCTTCCATACCTTGGGCACAAAGCCTGACTGCAGGCTCCATTTGAAAAGTGATTCAAGTGACCAGAAGTCATGTTTCATGTTGTTTAATAAGCATCCCAGGATGTTATCAGGGCCCACCAATGCAGTGTTTTTGGCCTTGAAAAGTGCACTGAAGACCTGTTCCCTAGTAAAGGTTAGGGAAGATTGTGGCATGAGGTATTTCCTTTGGACTATTAGGGGGGAGTGGGGAAGAAATTTGAATTGAACCTGTTTGCCAAAAGGTTGGCAATGGCCTCTGGTTTCTGACTTTCTCCAAATCTTTTGGGTTTTTAATACCGTGACAGGAATGGACCCCATTCCTAAGTCAAACTATGATTAAAGTTCTTGAAATTAGTATTGCTTCAGTCTTTAATGTCAGCCAGAAATGCTCTTCTCAGCACCCACAATGTGTCCAGTAATGACTCATTCTGCAATTGGTATGGAGTTACATGTATCGGTATCTAAATACAATTATAGATTCTTTTTTATAAGAGCCATTGCTCCTACTACTATCGGAGCTGTCTGGGTATCTTTCTTCCACATTGCTCTCATTTCTCCCTGGAGATCCTAATATTTTATGGCTTTGTGTCTCTCTCTGTGCAAGATACTGTAGTCACTGGGTGTGGTGATTTCAATAATCAATGCTCTTTTGCCTTCTTTTCATGGACAATTATATCTCATTTTCTCACATCTATCTTTTGAACTGTTAGTAATGGGTGAGCCCATGTGATGTAGACTTCATCATTTTCTACGATGCTTTGTGGCTCATGTTTTTAGCGTTTTTCAGCTACTTCAAGATTATAATGTTTGCACAATCCCCAGTGCACCAGTCTTGCCACATTATTATGTCTTTTAGTATACAGCCCTTTTGCCATTAGTATGTCACAACCTGCAACAAGGTGTGCGACTCTTTCCAATTATTTGTCTGTTTCTCTCACATGTTCAATAGACTTTGTAAATGAATGTCTATGTAGTCCACTGTCTTGAGCTGCAATATTAACCTTTCATCTTTTGGTTTGAATTCTCCTCTCCTTAACCATTCCTCTATACTTGCAACTCTCTCTCTCTCTCTCTCTCTATATATATATATATATATATATTTTTTATTTTTTTTTATTTTCCATATTTCTTGCATTCTTATCTGATCCTTCACCTTATATTCTTTATTTTGCTTTTTTGGCACATTCAGTTGCTGCCTGATTTTTATCTACTTCTGCTTTGATTTCCATTCCCACTTCACACCGATATACTTCTGCTAGACTAAGAAGGGAATTCATCTTATTCTCCTCATGTTTAAAAACTTTCATTATATTTGGGTCTTGTGATATCAGCAGATATGTATGCAGTCCACAATTGGAGATCTATACATCTAATCAATTTCAAGGAGGCCCATCCCTCCTTTGGGATGGGGAATACATAATCTTGGTATAAAATGATTTTTATAAATCATTTGGTAAGCATAAAACACCTTCTTGTTTTCCTGTTTAAATCTATCCAACAGCTTTTTGGGTCAGTCAATCACTCCAAAACTGTAAGTTAGGACAGGAAGAGCAAATTGGTTTGGTGTGAGTGATCCCATTTAAAATAAGGTCTGAGCATTGTTGTGTATTTCCACTGAGGTTTGAACATAGCCATAGAATTTTATTTATTTATTTTTATTTTTTTTTACATTTGTTGACCGGGATAGTCCAACTGGATTCATGTCCATTTTCAGCGCAGGCCAGGGGAGAAAAGCTCCAAGGTAAGCAGATACAATAAAAACAATGAAAACATATTACAAATATGGTATAGACAAGCAATACATAAACAAACATGAATAGACAAGTTCAACAGGTTAGAGTTACTCCCTGGTGACAGTCAGGGGTAAGTTCAACAGTAATCTGATTAATAGATTTTTCACATTCTTGATGAGAGTTAGCCAGGCTTGTTGCAGTGGCAAAGCCAATTTAATGCCAGATGTTGTTTGAGTCTAGTTTTAAATTGACCAAGGGAGGAGAGCAAAGTAATATCAGCTGGAAGTGAGTTCCAGGCTCTGCTGCAGAGTTTGTAAAGAGGGAATCACCAGCTGCATTGTTAATTTTGATTGCCTGAATTAGTAGTCTGTTTGAGGATCGAAGCAGTCATGGATTGTTATAGGGGGTGATCAAATTTTTAAGTGCTGGAGTATTATCTGGATTATAAAGGATTTTATTAGCCATAATCAGTAGGTTATATTGGATTAGACTGGGTAGTTCAAGCCACCCAAGCTGGTTAAGATTGATGCAGTGGTGTGTCCTAAAAGGCAGGCCTGTGGCAAACCTGGCAATGTAATTATAACAGGTTGAGAGTTTATTAACTGCAGTCTTATTTAGATTAGAGAGTAGGGTGGATGCATATAGAAGTGTTGAAAGTATGTGAGAGCGAGCTATGGCAATTTTGGCTGGAGGGGTGAGGAAAGCTTTTATTCTGTAAAGTGACCCTAGTTTTTTACTGATGGTTTTGACTGATTAGTTTACATGTAGGTCGAATTTTAGGTTATTATCAACAATGACACCTAATAGTTTTGTAGAGGGGTCAGGGGAGATTATTGTGCCATCATTTGAATTTATGGTAAAAGAAAAACAGCAGACCTTTGTGTTGGTGAGAATAACAGCATTTTAGTTTTTTTGGAATTTAGTATCAATTGACATTCAGAGAGACATTTTTTTATAGAATTAAAGGTGGACTGGGTAGCAGACCATAAATCTGTAGGAGTTGTAGCTGAGCAAATCAGGGTAGAGTCATCAGCATATTGGATACAGCTGACATTTGGGATTACAGTATACAAGTCGTTAATAAAGATGGAAAACAGTAGGGGCCCTAGTATGGAGCCTTGTTGTACTCCAAGAGTGTTAGGTAGTAGGTTAGAGAGCTTGTTCTGCCAAACAAAAGCCTGCTGTCTCCCATTGAGCTAGGATTTAAACCATTGAAAGCTTTAGAATATAGACAGAAAGTTTGCAAGGTGTGAATCAGAAGTTGGTGGTCAACCATGTCAAATGCCTTGGAAAGATCCAAGAAGAGGGCTGAGGATAGCTGCTAGGGCTGAAGTAGTGCTGTTGTGTGGATGGAAGCCGTGTTGGGTATCTGCCATGAGGTGATTCTGGATTAGGTGGTGCATGAGTTGTTTGTGTATACATTTTTCCATAATCTTTGCAAGTGGAGAAAGTAAAGCTATTGGTCTATAATTGGATAATTCAGTGGAGGAGCTTCATTTACTTAGTGGGATTACATAGGATGTTTTCCAAATGGTACAAATTTTAGCTTCTGCTATGGTACAATTAATTAGTATTGATACTGGGTAGGCAATAGCATCAGCTGAATTTTGAAGATACTCTGCGAGGAGTTGATCAGCAGAGAGTGTGGTGGGTTTTAATTTTTTGATCAAGGTACGGATAAGTGACGTGGACACTGGTTGGAAGCTGAACGAGAGCAGGTTCATAGGGATGGTACTATCAGGGGCAGGGGAGCTAGGAGGTAATTGGCTAGCTAGGGATTAGATTGTCTCAGTAAAGAAACAGTTAAAACTATCTGAAACATCCTCAGGGGTTTTATCAATGGTAGCAGCGGGGATGGGGGTAGAAGTTTTTCCAGGATGAAGTAGATTATTCAGACATGCCCAGAACTTCTGAGGATTGTTTTGGTTTGCTGTTTGTAAATTACAATAGTATTGTTTTTGTCTTGTAAAATAGATTTTTTAGTTTCATTCCTAGCTTGCCTGTATTTAACATGATCTTGGGGCTCTTTAGTAGAGCACCATAGAGCCCAAAATTTGTTTCTACTGGTAATTTTTAGTCTAGACTCTTTAGAAAGCCATTGTGCAGTTTTTGTTTTTGTTCTTTTTGAACAGGCAGGTGCATGCAAATCAAGAATTTCAAGAAATTTGTTGTTAAAATATGCAACTGCCTCCTCTAAGGGGAGGAGTTTTAGAATAGACCAGTTACAGGAGTTAAGTTCCTGTTGGAATTTGGCAGGGTCAAAGTCTTTTTTGTTTCTGACTTTTCTGAGTAAGGGTTGTTGGGGATTAATGGCTTTTTGCTTAACTATATAAGTAAGAAGGTGGTCGCTTAGGTGATTGGGGAGGGTACCAGCGGTGTACAGTTGGGGGTTACTATTTACAAGTACCCAGTTGAGTATGCTTTCTTTTTGGTTGGGTTTACCTAGCCTGGTAGGGGTGGTTATCATTTGCATAAATGCATGCAGGTTAATATGGGTAGATGGGGATTCTGAGGAACAGGTACCCCAGTCTATGTTAAAATCTCTGAATAGTAGGGTTTCTTGGGGGTAATGACATGATCGCCAGTGTAGGGTATCTTCAAGTGTGGCTATATTGTTACCCAGGGGAATATACATGCAGATGATGTTGATGCATTTACTTTTGTTAAGTTGCAATCTAGTGGCAAGAATTTCAGAGTTATTAATCTGAGGTGGTTGAGTAACATCTATGGTCACATTCAACTCAGATTTGTAGAGTATAGCTATCCCACCCCCCTTCCCGGAAGCACGATCCAGCCTGTGTATGTTGTACCCAGGTGGTAACACTTAATTGTTGGTAGTGTTAGGTTTTAACCAGGTTTCAGTTTCAGATAGACAGAGAATCTCAGGGGAGTGGACAGCCAGGAGTGCATGCAGTTCATGTACCTTGTTATTAATGTTTCTAATATTGAGATGACAGGCCAGGAGAGAGTTAGTTGGTCTATTGATTATAGTTTTAAAGCTCAGGTTACAAGTAGAGTGGGTGTATATATCAGAAGTGGATGGGCCAGGGTTGGGGTGAATATCACCACCGAGTATTAGGCTAGGTCTGTGCTTAGTGATAAGCTTCAGGAGTTTGTTTATAAGTTTGTAGTATTGTCTAGATCTAGGGATAATGTGCCGGGGGATGGTATGCTGAAAGAGTCAACAAGATGTTGAGTTGGACCCATTATTATTAGCATGGCTGAAGGTGGGATGCTTTACAGCTGGGGTGATAGTATGGCCTTTGGGTACTGATAACCAATGAGAAACTGGTAAATAAGTGGCCAGCAGAATGGGTAGTAAAGAGGAGTATAGCATTATGAGGAGTACAGTATTTTGGATCTGTTTGTATGGCTCAACAGCAGAAGATCTGATGGTAAATGTAGATGTAATAGAGTGGGTGGAGAAAGTATGCTAGGTGAAAGCTGATAGGATGTTATTTTAGGGTGGAGAGAGTATGTTAGGTGAAAGCTTTATTTATTTATTTATATTTACTTTATTTTACATTTGTTTACCGGGAAAGTCCGACTGGAACAAGGTCCATTTACAGTGGAGGCCCGGGGAGAAAATCTCCATAGCAACACAACATGAATACAACAAATAACAAAAAATGTCTGTACAGTGGCATATGAAAAGTTCCATAACATCACAAAATACAACAAATAACAATTCATTTTTGTACAGTGGCATACATACAATCAAGGAGATATATTGTGCATTAGTTTGATCTAAGCAAGCACGGTATATACATAGTAAACCTTGGATGTCACTGTTGGTAGAACAAAGCATAAATTAAAGATGCAATCAAGACAACTGATGCTACTCGGGAGATGTGTCACAGTGCGCGACATCGTTTGTAGGATAGCAGTCTCTGCAAGGGAGTATCTGAGTAGTGCAAAGTAGCTGAGATAAGCAGTGAGGAGATAAGGATGGGAAGATTCAGAGGAAAGCAGGAAAGTATTTATGTGATGCAAGGGCAGAGCCATGATTGCAAGAGGTGTGACTTAAGTGTCTTCTTGGAAAGTGAGATGGATGGTGCTGAGGAGATATTTTAGGGGAGATTATTCCATTTCCTAGCAATGGTGTGAGAGAAAAGCCCTTTCCCCTGCAGTGTTATTGGCTTTGGATATGCAGAGCAGGGTTTTGTTGGAAGAGTGTAGAGGGTGATTTGCTGAATACTGGTTTCGTAGTTGGTTTAGGGCTGGGGTTTTCTGAAGGTTCCTTATTATGTTGAAAGTGAGGACTAACTGGTGATAACTAATTAGCTGAGGGAATTATAGGGCTGATAGGATGTTATAACAGGAAGCTGTATGGTAACCTTTTATCCTGAGACACTATTTTTTTGTTTCAAATTTAGCATATGATGTATTAATTAACCCTCTTAACTGCCTGTTTAGATTGGTTGGGGGGGGGGGGGTTAGTATGTACAACTTTTGTTTCTCCTAGGCTTGGCCAAGATTTTTTTCTTTTGTTTTATAAACGATTGATATTGTGATTCCACCAGTGTAGATTGTCTTTTGAGTTTGAATTATTATTAATAGGAGAGGGCACAGCTCACACTATACAGCTATCAATATGGCTGTACAGAAATTTTGTAAATAGCTTAGTGCGTGCTGTGGTCTTTACTGGGTTTGGGGATGTTTGGACTTTAGCCATGGTGTCATTTAGTAAATAGAGGTTAGCTTTGGAGTAGTTCCTAAAGGTCTTTAGTTTCACTGGGTTCCTGGAATTAATTTTTATTTCAAGCAGTACTGCCTCATGGTCACATCTGCCTATTGAGTACATTACTTTGGCTGAGGAACCTTGCTCTCTCATGTTTGTGAATATAAGGTCAATGATGTTTGTACCCCTGATAGGAGAATGAACCAACTGTTCCAGGATGTTGGTATTAATACATTTTAGGAATTGCTGGGCTTGTGCATTGGAAGTGGGTGGGAGGTTGGCATAATCGTTAAGGTGTTTACCTTAAAAACACAAGGTGCAGGGTTTGATTCTCACATGGAGTAATTGGCTAGGCTTAAAATGGTCCACAGGGGCAGTTAGCCTAGTACTAATCTATCAAACTATGAATCTGTAGAAGGATAGTTAAAATCCCCTGTAGAGTTCATATTAACAGTGAAGGACTCTAGTACATTGAGATACGTAGTATGGGTTTCATGAGACATAAAGGGGGACCTATAGGTTGCAAGAATATGGAATGACACCCTGCTTATGGTGTGTTGCACATGTATGAGTTCTAGTGGGTCATAGACTTTAACTAATCTAGATATGAAGTTGTTTTTAATATAGGCTGAGACTCCACTTTTAGTTACCTCCTGTGCAGTAGCTGGTCTAAAGGAGTAAAAGGCATTATAACCTTGCACTGCTGGGGTACTCTCTGTGGCTTTAAGCCATGTCTCCATTACTACGCAGATGTCTAAACAGTGAGAGGAAAGCTTGCAGGGTGTGGAGTTTCTTGGTAAGACATCTAGCATTGAAAAGTACCACCTTCAGATATTCCTTTGTACGTTCAGTTAAGTCGGGAGATTTATCAGTTTGGCATTGCTGGAAAAAGGTGCTATGGGGGTAGAAAAACTATTTACCAATATCCTAAAGCCTAGAGGGGAATAGGTGCATATCATCTCTGGCAAAGTTGCATGGTTTGTCCATTATGTCCTCCTAGACCATTAATGATTGTACACCAGAAGCTAAGCCATTTCTTAAAATCAGCAAATTTCTGTTGGTAATGTGGCATTAGGCCTGTACATGCCTGAGACACAATCACACAAAACGAACTCAAGAGGTAGTAATGACGTACTGTAATTATGTCTGATGAAGCATTCTGGGTGTTGAACGCAAATGTGCTTACTTGTTTATTATTTTTTATACAATAAAGTGTTTTTGCCTTTTACTGTGGTGCTACCTCTTGAGTTCATTTTTGCCATATTCCTTTTGTCTCTTCAGAAGTGCTTCATCCTCACACTGCTGCAGTTTTATGGATGAGACACATAATCAGTGAGCTTGATCATGTTTCATTTCAGATAAAGGGAGGTACGTCTCGGGTCATCAACATCCAGTTATACTCTGACAGAGTCACAGTGGTACCTGTGGTTCAATGACCTGAGTGCCTGTGTGACTTGACAGATCTTAGACCCAGAAAGATGGCTAACAATGACTCACTCCTTAGTCTGATGAGGGGGATATCAATGTGTCTCACTGTAGAATTACCAATGACCAGAAAATTTGGTTGCACACTGGTTTGTCTTAAGGGCATAGCAGTGGTGGCATTGGAGACAGTAATACTGTTCAAGGTACCAAAGAAGCTACAAAACCAGCCACTAGAAAACAGTTAATCCAGTTTAATGCCAAAAACGAACATATAAACATACATGAACGCAGACACATTAGACCACAGCATTTTCATTTAAAAACTTAATCAGATGTGGATAGACAGTTAAGTTGACATATATATATATATATATATATATATATATATATATATATATATATATATATATATATATCCCACCAAATACATAAATAACCAATAAAATCAAGCAATTACTTGAGCAGAGTTGGTCAGCCTTTCATTATCATAGAGCTCATAAATATTCATTACAACCAACACAAGATACTAAAAATATATTTCAAAAAACCTATAAATATGTATTTAAAACATTGTAAATAAATTATACAATATTATTGTTGTTTGTCTTTTTGGCTTTTCCAGGTTAGGGGTTGCCACAGCAGAACTCCGGTCTGCTAATGATTGGCAGTAGATTTTTTTTTTCATGGTGCCGAGTTGCCAGCCAGACACCCAACCTTGAGCGAAGGCACGCCCATTCATGCATGTCTTTCGGAAGCCACTTGACTGCGGGGAGGACATGCAGATTCCACACAGAAGGCACTCCAGCCAAGAATTGAACAGGAGAACCTCTTGCTGTGAGGCAACAATGCTACCACTGTACCACCATGGCTTAAATTAACCAAATTATTAATAATAAAATATTTCATTTCAACTTTAAAACAATCCAAAACATTTCTGTTAATCCACAGTAAGAGAAACTGATCAGTATTAGCAAAAAACTACAGGCACTCATAAAATCTTCTAAGGCCAGCTTCAAGAGAAAAATTGCACAGGACACTAAGGATAATCACAAGGCTTTCTTTAGTTATGTTAGGAACCTGGGTGGGAATTCCCAGATATGCTCAGAATTAGTCCAAAATGACAAAAAATACACCGAACCCACAGACATTGCCAACATCCTAGCTGACAGGTTCAGCGCAAACCTCTCCCCCTCCCCACCAAAAGGGAAAATATCTATCCCAGCAGAGTGCTGCCCCCCTGACATCTCAGATGCTCAGGTAAGAGCCGCCCTCTCCAAAGCAAAAAACACAGCATCAATGGGACCAGACGGTGTCCCGGGCTGCATCCTACATGAACTCCAGGAAGAGCTAAACCCAAACATAAAACTACTGTTCAATCTCAGCCTTACTACAGGATATGTACCCAAAGAGTGGCGTACAGCAACAGTGGTCCCTCTCCACAAAGTTGGTGCCTCAATGGATCCTGGAAACTATCACCCCATAAGCCTGACTAGCTTGGTCTGCAAAGCTATGGAAAGGATCATCATGGACCTCATAAATAAAGATATTGGGGACCTACAGACACTGGATTCTACCCAGTTCGGCTTTGTTAAGGGCAGATCCTGCCTCTTAAACCTGGTCAATTTCTTTGAAACAGTCACCAAGGCCATTGACAAGGGGAAGGTGGTCCACACAGCCTACCTGGACCTCGCAAAAACCTTCGATACAATACCCCACTCGGGCATTATAGATAAGCTCACCAGCTTAAATATAAACCCCTATGTCACTAGATGGGTTGCAAACTGGCTCAAGGACAGAACCCACATGGTTAGAATTGCTGGAGCCATGTCAGACTCCAAACCAGTTACAAGTGGCATCCCACAAGGCTCAGTCCTGGGACCTCTCTTGTTCGGTATGTATTTCTCAGAGGTACAGGGCAACACGGAATGACTGTGGCTGACCAAGTTCGCACATGACTGCAAACTAGGCACCATAATTGACTCTCCAAGCATCCTACAAAATAGCCTCATAGAAACAGACAACTGGTGCCAGAGCCATAGCCTCAAGCTAAACACCAAAAAGTGTATAGTCATCCCCTTTGGCAAAAACAAAGTGCCCACAAATTACCACATAGGTGGTAATCCATTAAGTACGGAAGAAGTAATTAGGGACCTGGGGACCCAAGTTGATAGCAGTCTCTCATTTGAATACCACGTGGCCAAAGTGGTTAGAAAAACATTTTATATAGCCCACCTAATCATGAAGGGATTCACATCTAGATCATGGGAGGTCATGGTGCCTCTTTACTCATCCCTCATCAGGCCCATAATTGAGTACAATGCTCCTTTTGGGATGTACCTTACCAGACACGTGCAGCAACTGGAAAGACCCCAAAAGTACCTCACCAAGAGGATCAAAGGGCTCAAACAGATGCCTTATGCTGCCCAGTTAAAGAAACTCCAACTCTACTCAGTGGCATACCACCTACTCAGAGGCGATCTGTGCCTGACGTATAAAGCCATGTCCAAACCAGAATTAATGGACATGCTGCACCTCAGAAAATCCAAATCCCATCGAGCTACGCACTCAAGAGACTTGAACCTCAGCACTGAAATAAATAGGACATGCTGGGGGGGCAGATTCATAATCCAGAGGCTCCCTTCACTCTGGAATAAAATCCCAGTCCAGGTTAGGCAGAGTCCCTCATTGACTCTCTTCAAGAGGAATCTTGATGAGTGGATGGGAGATCGTAGGTTTACCCCAGGTATCACTTCTGTGTCACTGTTAGACAGAGGCACAGTATACTAACCTCGAAAAAGGGCATAGCAAAATTAATTTAAAATGGGTGGAGAAAGCCAAACACACTCTGGCTAGGCTTATAAATGCCCTAGGGCAGATAGCCTAGTATGAACCTATGAACCTATGAACCTATGATAGTATAATAATCAGATGACTCCCTGAAGTGGGCATTCTTATAGTTGCACATTAAAAGAAAAAATAATTAGAACAAATGCTATGTACATGTGTATGTTAAGTCAACTTTAAATTGTGAATTATAATTTAGCTGCCCTTAATTTTAAAACTGGGGCAATGGATATGTTTTCATTCAACCCAGGGCGAATCGTAGCCTGTAAAGTTACCTGCCACCGTAATTCCTTCTATTCCACTTTTTCTTCCCATTGTCCTCCTCTTGCTTGTCTTTTTATACCATCCAAAACAAAAATTACGTATCTAGCATTGTCATACTGTAAAGAGTGCTTCTACAGGGCATTAGTATCTTTTTTATTCTGCATTTCATAGCTATGTTCATGGATTCTTCTCTTCAGCTTACATTCAGTCTTACCTACATAAAAAGCCTGACACACCTCACACACTGCGATGTACACTAGCCCACTGGATTCACAATTAAAATACTCTTTGCTTGTTAGGGTAATGTTTCTACTCTTTAAAACCAGTTCCTCACAGTTACTAATGTATCTGCATTGTGCACAATGTCCATACTTGAGTGTGCTATGATTTCTTCTAGAACTGTTTTGTTTGTAATCTTTTTTTTAATATTCTTTAAACTCTGGCAATTCTTATATACAAATTTCAACTCATTTTTGATATTTTTTCCAAGTCAGTAAGACTTGTGAATTTTTCCCATTCTGATTTTATTATGTTTCTTATAATGCCTCTACTAGCATTGTATTCTAAAATCATAGCCTCACCATACTCATCATTTTGTTTTTGCTCACTCACAATTCTTTCACTCACCGGTTCCCATAGAATGGGTTTAAACCTGTCTTGCCTACCTTTATGTACCTGTTTCCTAATTTCTTCGATCAATTCACTCAGGTAACCCCTAGCTATAAAGAGACCCCTTAAAAATCACATCAGATTTAAATTCATCATGATTAGCAGTCATTTGACTAGCACGCGTGAATTGTCCTTTAACAATACTTTTCTTATAGTAGTATGGATGTGCAGTATTAAAATGTAAAAAAGAGTTGGTCTAAGTACTTTTCCTATGTACCTTAGAATTATAACCACCATTCCCTTTGTAAATTTATATGTCTAAATACTGAAGCTTCTCATCTGAAACATTACAGGTAAAACCTAAAAATGATGTAGTACAAAAATGTCATCTCACAGAGGGTAAATACTCCGAAACCCACCAACAATCCAATAAATAAACACAACAGTTGTACAGGGCAATGGAGTAATACAGAGCTGAAAGATTCAATAAACATCCACCATAGTCGTAACAATTTATTCCAATACAAAAAGATAGGTAAGCACTTTCACCCAGTAGGGCTTCTTCAGACCATAGAAAACAACTGAAACAACATACATTTATATCTAAAACAGCGGGATGTACATTGTTTCAGTTGTTTTCTATGGTATTCTATTTTAAGGAAAACTTGCACTATGAAAGATTGGTATCTACACATATTACATGGTGGAATTACAATGCAAGATTCCAGCTTCTATACAGACCATTACTAGGCGCTGCTGAGTGGAGAACAG
>NC_056726.1:1074468494-1074482661 GCF_019279795.1 Protopterus annectens | reverse complement strand
ATTTCCACGCCTTAAAATCTAGTCCAATAACAATCCTTCTACTTCTGTTTTTGTCCAATCAAATTACACTAATAAACAAGTCCACCAGTAAAATTAATAGGTTCATAGGTCCATAGTCAGACACACTGATGTCCCACTCACCAGGCTGAACAAGGAGAGGGTCACAGTAAGCTGCCTATCGGGCACTAGAATCCGCCACATAACACAAGCACTCGGGTCACTCCACGGCAAGTACAAATATGACACAGTCATTGTCCATAATGGTGTGAACGACCTGAGACGTACCTCCCTGGACTACATGAAAAGAGACATAGAGGAGCTCTCTGATTATGTAGCCCAGGCAGGTATGACCCTAACCCTGAGCAATATCCTTCCTTCACCAAGAATGATGCCACAATATAGAGACAAGATGATCAGCTTTAACAATTGGCTTAATGTCTGGTGTCATTCAAAGGGGATCCAGTGTCTGTCTGCCTGGGATGACATGCTTGACAAGCCACGCTGCTTCAAGGGACGGCTTGCACCTGTCACCCTGGGATTCGGATATTGGCTAAGGCTCTTGCCACCCCCATAGTGCCTTTTTTAGGCAAGGCTCAAATTCTAAATCTACCACCCTAGAAAACAAAAATGGAAAGAAACTGAGGGTAATGCTGCTCAATGCCAGAAGTCTAAATTTCAAAATGCACGCACTCGAGGCCCTTCTCAGTATGGAGAACATCGATGTCTGTGCTGTAACTGAAACCTGGTTCAAGGCTCCTGAGAGCACCCCGGCACTATTAGGTTTTACCTCATATCATGCGTTCCGGCCCCAAAACCCAGACCACACCACAAAAGGAGGGGGTGTATCCATATTCATAAGGGATACCCACACCTCCAGGTTGGTGGCAACGCACGAAGCTTTGGAAACCATCCAGGTGCAACTAACCATAGGCAAAACTGCTCTACAAATTGTAGCATGCTACAGGCCACCCTCTCAAACTCAGGAACCCCACACAGCCTTCCTGAAGACACTGGAGGATATAAATGTATCTCCAAACACCATCATATTGGGTGACTTCAACTACCCGAATATAGATTGGGAACATTACTCAAGCCCTAACTTTCTAGCCCAATGGTTCCTGGATTTCATAAATTCAAATGCCATGGAACAGCTAGTCACTGTTCCCATGAGAGGAGAAAATATACTAGATCTCATTATCACAAACATGGGGACAAAATGCTCCACACCGGAAGTATATCCCTCATTGGTGAGCTTTGATCATAAACTAATCTTACTGGAAATCCACATCCCGCCCCCACCCCAAACAAAAAAGACCACAGTGAAGAACTTCTCTAAAGCAAACTTCACACTACTCAAGACTGGTGCGGTATCCTTCAAGGTCCCTGAGACAGTGGAAACCACAACCCAAGCTGCGGAAGCCCTTACAAATGCCTTCTATGAACATCTCCAGGACTGCATGGATCAGGCAATCCCAAATAAAACCAAGACTCTTTCCACAAAGGGCAAATGTCCAGTCTGGTGGACCCCAGCCATTATCAAACTTTACAATAAGAGGAGAAAGCTATTACATGATAGAACAAAATCCATAAAAGGGAAGTCACCCCTGATCATTATTATTAAAAAATAAGAGCACTCATAAAATCAACTAAGGCCAATTTTGAGAGAAAATTGCCATGGATTCAAAGGACAATCATAAGGCCTTTTCAGCTATGTTAGGAACCTGGGTGGAAACTCCCAGATATGCTCAGAATTAGTCCAAAATGATACAAAAATCACTGAACCCACAGACATTGCCAACATACTGGCAGACAGGTTCAGTGCAAACTTCACCCCCTCTCCCCCCCTAAAGGAGAGATAACTATCCCAGCAGAGTGTAGCCTCCCAGACATCTCAAATGCGCAGGTGAAAGCTGCTCTCTAAAGCTAAAAACACAGCATCAATGGGACCGGATGGTGTCCCCGGCTGTGTGCTACACGAGCTAAATGAGGAATTAAACCCGCACATAAGGCAGCTGTTTAATCTCAGCCTTACCACAGGATACATGCCCAAGGAGTGGCGTACGGCAACTGTGGTCCCACTCCACAAAGGCGTTGCCTCTACGGACCCTGGTAATTACTGCTCCATAAGCTTAACAAGTCTAGTCTGCAAAGCTATGGAGAGGATCATAATGGAGCTCATAAACAAAGATATAGGTGACTTGCAGACATTGAACCCGACCCAGTTTGGCTTCGTCTAGGGAAGATCATGCCTTTTGAACTTGGTCGACTTCTTCAAACAGTCACCAAGGCCATTGATGAGGGAAAGGCAGTCCATGCAGCCTACCTTGACCTTGCAAAGGCTTTGACAGAATACCCCACTTGGGTATTGTAGAAAAACTTACCAGCTTAAATGTAAACCCATATGTCACAAGATGGGTTGCAAACTGGTTTAAGGACAGAACCCACAGGGTTAGAGTTGCTGGCGCTATGTCAGACTCCAAGCCGGTCACAAGTGGTGTCCCACAGGGCTCGGTCCTTGGCCCCCTATTGTTCGGCATCTACTTCTCAGAAGTACGAAGTACAGGCCAACATGGGAGGACTTTGGCTGACAAAGTTTGCAGACGACTGCAAACTGGGCGCCATCGTGGAAAGTGCATCGGACACGGATATCCTTCAGAAGGGACTCACGGAAACAGATAGCTGGTGCCAGAGTCATGGCCTGAAGTTAAACGCCAAAAATGTATAGTCATACCCTTTGGGAAAACAAGGTAACCCCAAGCTACCATATAGGTGGCAATCCACTAAGCACAGAAGAGGTTATCAGGGACCTGGGGACCCAGGTTGACAGTGGCCTTTCTTTTGACACTCACGTTGCTAAAGTGGTTAGAAAGACCTTCTACATTGCCCACCTGATCATGAAGGGATTCACATCCAGATCTAATGAGGTCATTGTTCCCCTGTACTCTTCACTTATCAGACCAATGATAGAGTACAATGCCCCATTCGGGATGTATCTCGCCCGACATCTGCAGCAATTGGAGAGACCCCAAAATTTTCTCACGAAAAGGATAAAGGGACTCCAAAATCTGTCATATGCTGCCAGATTGAAGAAACTCCAGCTCTATTCAGTTGCATACCGTCTGCTCAGAGGTGACATGTGCCTGACATACAAGGCCATGTCCAACCCAGAATTAATGGACATGCTCCACCTCAAAAAATCCAAATCCACCAAAACCACTAGAGCAAGTGACTTAAACCTTAGCACGGATATAAATAGGACATGCTGGAGGGATAGATTTATCACTCAGAGACTCCCTGTGCTGTGGAATAGAGTCCCAGTCCATGTGAGGCAGAGCACCTCGCTGGCTCTGTTCAAGAGAAATCTTGACCTGTGGATGGGAGATCATAGGTTTACCCCGGGAATCATCTCTGTGTAACTGCTGGACAGAGGCACAACAAACTAATGGGTACAGTATTTTTTCATATAAGGGGTGGCGTAAGCCACAAAAATTCGGGCTAGGCTTATAAATGCCTTGGGGCAGATAGCCTAGTATAAACCTATGAACCTATGAACCTATGAACCTATGAAAACAGTTGCACACCTTGCTGCTGGTTGTGACATACTAATGGCAGAAGGACTGTATACTGAAAGGGATAATAATGTGGCAAAACTGTTGCACTGGAGATTGTGCAAACAGTATAATATAGAAGTAGCTGAAAAACATTGGAAGCATGAGCCACAAAGCATCATAGAAAATGATGAAGTATACATCACATGGGATCACTCATTACCAACAGTTTAAAGGATAGATATGAGAAAAACAGACATAGTGGTGCATAAAAAGAAGACAAAAGTAGCATTGATCATTGAATTCACTACAGCCAGTGACTACAGTGTCTTGCTTACAGAGAGACACAAAGTCAGAATTTGTGTGTGGAAATGAGGTTAATGTGGAAGAATGATACCTGAACAGTACCAGTAGTAGTGTGGGCAACAGGTCTTATAAAAAATAATTTACAATCATTCTTGGATATGTTACCAGTACATGTAACTCCATACGAATTGCAGAAGGAGTCATTACTGGGCACATTGTGGGTGCTGTGTAGAGCACTTTTGGCTAACATTAAAGATTGAAACAATACTAATTTTATGAACTTTAAACATACTTTGACTCAGGAATGGGGTCCATTCCTGTTGTGGTATTAGAAACCCAAACAACTTGGAGAAACTAAAAATAACTTTGAAATTGAACACATTTGAATGGATGCCCTCATTATTAACTGCAGAGCATAAGTTTTGGTTAAGATAGACTGAAACTGATAGGAGAGCACTCTCCTGGTATAAATCTGCACATCAGTTCTGTACATGAAGCCATTTCTACATAGCTCTACAATTACACATGCACTGAAATAAGAAGCTCATTGCTGGATTCAAACACCCTCCTGTGAAAATTCTCCAAATGGCATACACTGTGTCAACCACCAGCACTACAGTAGAAATCTGGCTACAAGTTTGAGATAAAGCACATTTAAAAAGATGACCTCATTAGTTTGGTGCAAAGCAGATGCTCAAAATAAAAGGAAAATATTCTGATGGGAGAGTTTTTTCCCCAGTGAAAATCTGCACATTAGATCTGCAGATGTAGCCATTCCTACTTAGCACTAGAGACTTTATCTCTCAAGTTCTTCCCCACCCCTGACACACCAATGAATGCTGGATTTGAATACTTACCTATTTAAGTACACAAGCTAGAGTACATTGTATAAACTGCAGGCACCACAGAAGAAGACTGACTGCAAGTGTGAGAGAGAGCACATTTAAATTGATGACCTCATTAGTGTGTTGCAAAGCAGATGTTTAGGATAAAAGGAAAATATACTGATTGGAGAGTTTTCTCCCAGTGAAAATCTGCACATCAGATCTGTTGATGTAGCCATTCCTACTTAACACTAGAGACTCTGTCTCTCAAGCTCTTCCCCACCCCTGACAGACCAATGAATGCTGGATTTGAATACTTACCGATTTAAGAACACAAGTTATAATAGTAAGAAGTCTGACTACAAGTGTGAGATAGCACATGCATGCAGTGTACATCACTTGTTTGGGTGAAAAGGAATGTATATTGACAAGCAGACAAAACAGCAATGTGTTGATCAGAGTTTATTACATAATGGTCAGACTAGTCACCGATCATTTCATTCATCGACATTGTGAGAATGATATCTGGCTGTTTCAAATGACTGTGTATTGACCATTTGTATGATGGATGATAATCACAGCTGTCAATCAGTGGTGTGACACCCAGGCATTCCTACCTTTTCAGCTCCAGATCATTGTATGTAAATTTTCATGTGACACCCAGGCATTCCTGCATTTACATCTCCAGATCATTGTATGTAAATATTCATTAGCTGGTGTGCCATTGGTCATATTTCCTAATGGTGGCACAATGCGCATTGTAAACACAAAACAATAATGTCAATCATATAAAAGTATACCATTTAATACCACTCAGCAGGTACGTCTCCAAAGGTCCCACATCCATCATTTGCAAGTCTAAAGTGTTGGAGTGGAAACATAATTTATAGCATGTAGTGGTTAGACAGCATCACAGGGAACTAACCATACCTTGACTGCAAAAAGCCATTAAAATGCACACAAGTAATACAAGCCAAATTCCATTACTTTTTGTCAAAATCTCTTAATGAAATGCACTGGTGCCAAGCTCATTTGTGCAAATGATGATAAGGTATTACTACATGCATAATTATTTTTTAAGTAAGGAATTAGCAAAGTCAAAGTCAAAGAAAACTCTATTGTCATTCTTAACTAAACCACAGTGTAGGTGAACAAAATTATGATGCTTCCTTCCCAGTGCAAAAACATACACACAGAGAAGAAGAATAAAATAACATAATAAAAATAAAAGTAAAATTAGAATAACATAATAACACGATGGCCAGCACACCTTACATATAAATAGAATTGAGTAACAAGATGTGTATGACATTGCGATAACATAAGAATTAAGCAGCACATTGAATGTTCAGCATGAATATTGTACAGTGTGATTTATAACGGACTTCATAGAGTCCTACAGAAGGTATGGTGTGAACCAACATTAAATATGCACATCAGTTAGTTATTTTATATGAAAAAGCTAACACTTACAGTGCAACAAAGCCTGGATATGTAAGGATCTGGACAGTCAGATAAGTAGCATAACTATGTGGTAGGAGGGGAAATATGCATTGATAGACTCCTGGCTCATTTCTCCCAAGAGTTCAGTAGTCTGATGGAGACAGGAAAGAAACTACTGCTATGTCTAGAAGTCCTACAGTGCATACTTCTGTATCTCCTGCCTGAGGAGAGGCGGGAAAACATACCGTTTGCAGGATGCAAAGGATCATTGGATATCTTCCTGGCTCTACTGATGCAGCATGATTCATGCTGGTCTTCCAGAGGTGCAAGAGAGGAACTGATGATTTTCTCTGCTGCCCTTGCAACTAACCTAAGAGCCTTGTGAGCAGTGGTCTATGCTGCTGCTGTTGCATGCCAGGTTATGCACAAATAAAGTGCACAGACATAATGGCAGTTCTGATTCTGCGCCATTTTAGAACAGATGTCTGTTATGTTATGTTCTGTTTTATCACTTAAATATGTGTCATGATCACTGCAGTGAAATATTCACTATATGGATAAGAGGGATTCATATTTTTACAATCTGAAATCTTTGCTGACTGACCTCATGTTTAAGGCATGTATAAGTGCTCCTTATGCAATTGTACTTGTTTTCATCACATTATTGATTACTAAAGTCATCACATTGCAACAAATATCCATATGTTAGACTTCATATCCTTCAAAATATTCATGGCAATACTAAATATTTAATTATGTTCTAAATGCATAGGAGCATTTTTAAGCAGTGCCTAATGTTGTATAATCTGCACCCCATACATCCTTGATTTGACAAGATGTCTTGTACTTTTACCTGGGAAGGTATGAGCAAGGTTGGGATGATTATGAGCCAACTGCCACTTGGGACCTTTCAAGCCTTGTAATGCACCCCAAACTCATTTTGATTGCAAGTAACATGGATGACTTTATGGGGGCTCCATGTTACTAGGGAAGTAAGTAATAGATTTGTGGGTGGGGGGTGCTAGTTAATATAATCCTTTTCTAATTGATGGCCTCTGTCCATAAGGGACATAGGGGCCAGACAGTGGGTAAGTATATGATTTCCCATTCAGTTGTCAAGGCTTCATTTGAATGGTGTCAGGAATGAACTCTGGTTTACATAATCCATTTGCCAAAGTTTCATTTGAATGGTGTCAGGGATGGACTCTGGTTCACGTAATCCATTTGCCAAAGTTTCATTTGAATGGTGTCAGGGATGGACTCTGGTTTACATGGATGGACAACATTTCCATAGTGCAGGGATCCTTTTAGACTCATATCTGAGTCTCCATCATGTTCTGTTTATGTCACAAGTGAAGTTTAGATCTCTGGATCTAGTGTTTCTGGTGCTGTTTGTTTTCTGCATGTGCAATAGATCCACTAGCACTGGGTCTGAGGAAGCCCTGTAAGCCAGGCAAAGATTCCCCTTTAGAAGCCTGTAGGAGACTGGATACAGAGATAGGGCCTTTAGATGATCAGTGTAGGTCAGGGTATTCGTGCCTTGAATTCTTTTGGTGAGAAACCATTGTGGGTAAGTATCTGGTTTGGTACATGCCAAAATGGACATTGTAAACAATGATGGCTTTGATAAGGGCTTAGTAGAGTGGTAATATTATTTCCTTGGACCTGGATGCATACCCTTACCTATATGTTAGGTAACATGGAATGGTTTTCTTACTATCTAAGTTACATGCGAATCAAAGGTCAGATTGCTGTCTACATGTGTTCCCAGATCATGACTTAGGGACAATTTAATGATGAAGTAATTAACTTCAGTCATGAGTTTACCAAAAGGCATCATAATGCATTTTTGGCATTGAGTTTTAGGCCATGGCTTCGTCACTAGTCATTTGTTTGTGTTGCAAGATGTTTGTGTTTTGAAGAAATGTATAGTGACTCCAAATTTATAGTTGTCTGCAAACTTAGTGAGTCAGAGGCTTGAACATTAGCCTTGGCCAAGCATGGTGCCCTGGAATACTCCACTGGTGACTGGTGTCTTGGTGGATATGGTGCCACTGATACTGTCTTCTTGGGTCCTGATTGTGAGCCAGTAGACAATCCAGAAATTTATGTAGGGATGTATGCTTAACTCAGAGAGCTTGTCAACAATGTCTGAGTAGGGTATTTTATCGAATGCATAGCCAAGTCAAGATATGTAGAATGTACTGTTTTACCCTCATCCATAGCATTGGTGACTCTCTTAAACAAGTCTACTAAGTTTCTTAGGCATGACTTTCCTTTAACAAAGCCAAATTGGGATGGATCAAGTGTCTGTAGATTGCATATGTCCTTGTTTATCATCTCCATAATAATTAATTCCATGGCTTTGCATATTAGGCTTGTTAGACTTATATCTGTAGTTCCATGGGTCATTGATTATAGAGAGGAATGACAGTTGCAGTCTTCCACTCACTTGGAATGTAGCCTGCTTTCAGGTTGTAATTGAAAAGTGCCTGAAGTGGTGCTGACAGTGTTTTAACTTATTCAGACGGCAACTAGGGATGTCGTTGGGACACATAGATAGAGGCATTGTTCTTGGCTTCTGGAAGTGCTGTCAGCAACAGGTCCCTGCTAGTAATGTGAAAAGTATGACAGAGCACTTATATTTAAGGGAGTTGCTCTTCCTGATTTTGGCCATGGGTTTTTTTCCATTATTATATATCCTGTTTAGGTTAAGATTCCATAAGTGGGGCTTGTTTTTAATGTTTGGCTTTGGTTTATTTCTTCTACAAATGACAGCCTCTATGCAGACACTGACAAGGATTATGTTATTGATTCTGCAGAGGTAACTGTGGTCTCTAGGTTAGGGAACTGCTAGAATTTTGATAAATTGTCACTTAATAGGATGTAGTTTGCCTTAGAATAGATCTTAACTGTTACTGGATTAGCTGGGTTTTCTGGGTTGATTTTTATTTCAAAGGAGACAGATTTTTATCATCCTGTTTTACCAACTATGGCCCCATAAGCTTGACTAGCTTGTTCTGCAAAGCTATGGAAAGGATCATCATGGACCTCATAAATAAATATATTGGGGACCTACAGACACTGGATCCTACCCAGTTTGGCTTTGTTAAGGGCAGATCCTGCCTCTTAAACCTGGTCGATTTCTTTGAAACAGTCACCAAGGCCATTGACGAGGGGAAGGTGGTCGACACAGCCTACCTGGACCTTGCAAAAGCCTTCGATACAATACCCCAACTGGGCATTATAGATAAGCTCACCAGCTTAAATATAAACCCCTATGTCACTAGATGGGTTGCAAACTGGCTCAAGGACAGAACCCACATGGCTAGAATTGCTGGAGCCATGTCAGACTCCAAACCAGTTACAAGTGGCATCCCACAAGGCCCAGTCCTGGGACCTCTCTTGTTCGGTATATATTTCTTGGCGGTACAGCCTAACACGGAAGGACTGTGGCTGACAAAGTTCGCAGATGACTGCAAACTGGGCGCCATAATAGACTCTCCAGCTGACACAAGCATCCTACAAAAGGGCCTCATAGAAACAGACAACTGGTGCCAGAGCCATGGCCTCAAGCTAAATGCCAAAAAGTGTATAGTCATCCTTGTTGGCAAAAACAAAGTGCCCACAAATTACCACATAGGTGGTAATCCATTAAGTACGGAAGAAGTAATTAGGGACCTGGGGACTCAAGTTGATAGCAGTCTCTCATTTGACAACCACATGGCCAAAGTGGTTAGAAAAACATTTTATATAGCCCACCTAATCATGAAGGGATTCACATCTAGATCAGGGGAGGTCATCCTACCTCTTTACTCATCCCTCATCAGGCCCATAATTGAGTACAACGCCTCTTTTAGGAAGTACCTTACCAGACACCTGCAGCAACTGGAAAGACCCCAAAAGTACCTCACCAAGAGGATCAAAGGGCTCAAACAGATGCCATATGCTGCCCAGTTAAAGAAACTCCAGCTCTACTCAGTGGCATACTGCCTGCTCAGAGGCGATCTGTGCCTGACGTATAAAGCCATGTCCAACCCGGAATTAATGGACATGCTGCACCTCAGAAAATCCAAATCCCATCGAGCTACGCGCTCAAGAGACTTGAACCTCAGCACTGAAATAAATAGGACATGCTGGAGGCACAGATTCATAACCCAGAGGCTCCTTTCACTCTGGAATAAAATCCCAGTCCAGGTTAGGCAGAGTCCCTCATTGACTCTCTTCAAGAGGAATCTTGATGAGTGGATGGGAGATAGTAGGTTTACCTCGGGTATCACTTCTGTGTCACTGTTAGACAGAGGCACAGTATACTAACTAAAAAGGGCATAGCAAAATTCATTTAAAAGGGGTGCCCAAAGCCAAACACACTCTGGCTAGGCTTATAAATGCCCTAGGGCAGATAGCCTAGTATGAACCTATGAACCTATGAACTGCAGGTGTGTCTGTTGCTAATGTAGATCATTATGCTTCCACCTTTGGCTCCAGTCTGTACTGTTGTTGTTCTAAATGTGTTGAAGGCACTGTAACTTTGTACTGCCAGTGTACTTTCTATTGTTTTAGACCAAGTCTTGGTCACAACACAGATGTCTGTATTCTGCAGAATCAGGAAGGATTGAAGCATGTTGACGTTTTTGTTCGGCCTCCTAGCATTGAGCAGTAACACCTTAGGGTTGCTTGGAGACATTTTGACTATGTTGGTAGTTTTGCCTTTTTGGCATTAACTAAAAAAGGCACTAGAGGGGGGTGGATAAAGGTTTAGCCAGTACCTGAAAGGCTCTGTGGACAGGTGCAGCCCATTGTTGACAAGATAATGTGGTCTGTTGACCATGACCTCCCATGTTGACAAATAACGGATCCCCCTGGAGTGATACCAGAAGCTAAAGAGATTATTAAAATCAATCATTTTAGGTTCATACTATGGAATCCTCCTTCATGAGGACAAAATGCTGCTCAATGGAAGGCGCAGACCTGCCTCTGACACATATTCTGAGAGATCCATTATGTTTCTTTTCATATGGTCCAGTGAGGTACATCTCAGGTCATTTACACCCACATGGACTATGATAGAATCATATTAGCACCTGGATGCAGTGACTTAAGTGTGTACATGACATTGTGGATCCTGGCTCCAGATAGCCAACTAGCCAGTATCTTCTTGTGTACCATGATGAGTGGGGCATCTGTGTGTCACACAATGCAGATTCCATTGACAAGAGCATCAGTTAAAGTATGTGCTTGTCTTCTGGGCTTTGCTCTTGGGGGACCATTGGGTGTAGGTATAAGTGAGATGTTTTGTGAAGCTTTTGGTTTTTGTTTTAGTGATTGCTGAGGAGCAGTGTTGCTGTTAGGTGGCTTTTGAAGTATTTGAGATTTGAAAAACTTTATTCTCAACACCTCAGCATAAGACAAATTGTGTGGCTGGTGAGGGGTATGTGCAAGGTATGTAGTATTGGTATTCTTGACAAACACATCTGTATGTGACATTTTTGCCTCCAAGGAAGTTGTGTATATACATTTCTTACATAGGATGTTTATTTTCTTTAATGATTAAGTGGTTGTCTGAGAACATGAGATGATTGCTACATTGCCTTAAGATGCCTAAATTTACCAAGCTGGCCACAGCTATATTAGGATATTGCACATCCATGTTGCCTTGTCCTGGAATAGAGTGGGCTGCTGAGGATTAAACATTGTCTTTTAACAGGGGGTCTCCTAGGTTATTTTCTGGGGTTAAGGGCATGATGCTGTATAGTGCTAGAATATGCTAGTGCTATTGAATGTACAAGCTAACTTCTCTAAGTTTAATTCCCACAATGCCACATTGCTTAACAGTTTTTGGACCTAATCCTAACGTTACATGGAAATGTTACTGCCTACGCATTTGCTACTATATAGGGCATTATTAACCTTTCCTGTTTAGTAAACAGCTCCTGTCACTGCACACACTCACCTAATTTATAGCAGAGAAGAAAAGCTTGAGAACAGACACTTATGCCCTCTAGCTAATGAATGACTACACTTGAGCTTCCTGGAGTGCTTCCCAACTTAGAAAGACCAGGTAAACCCCTTCTGCCACAAGATGAGTGATCCTGTTATTTCTTAATGTGAAAGTAAGGCAACAGTATCTCTCAAGTGTAGATTAAACAACTACCAAATAACTAAGGCCCTGGTTAATTCTTTCTTCCGCAAGGTAATTTGGGGGTTAACAAAAAAAAAAATGCTTTAAAAATGTCAAAGGCAGTAGTGGCCACTTTATAAATTAAGTACAGGTACAATAAATCAAGAAAATAGCATTATACAGGATAGGAAACTTTTTTTACTATTGGTTATATGACAGGTACATTTAAAGTAAAAAAGTCCATTTAAAATTATTGCAATTGAGTTTTCACTTACTGATTACAAAACACTGATTTTATATTATGTAATAAAAGCTATATGCTGCTGCTTGGATTCGCAGCTACACACAGTTACTTTGATTTACACATTAAACACCCACGGCAGGAACTTCCGAATTAAACGTAACCAAAAAAGAGAAAGTCCCAGGAGAATCAACCAGTTGAACACTTTATTCACGTAAAAAACAAATAAACGCTGTTAAAACCATGCGTTTTCGTCTCAAAGACTTCATCAGATTTAACATGTGACTTGGTCATGAATCATTTTATACACCAATAAATTAATAGAAGAACCAATCATGTTTTCTCTCATTAAAAAAGACATATGACTAGTGAAAAAGTCGTCAGAATCCATTGTTAAAATAAACATTTACCATCTTCAATAAATATAAAAGCATATGCTCATAATAAATAACTTTGTCTAAATACTTCTGTTCCATATTGTATGATTTTTTAAATGAAACTTAAAAACCGATCCTAAAATACCTTTTGTAATTTTATTAAAACATTTAAAATGTATATAATGAAATTCATTTAGTGTTCTATAGACTTAAAGGGATTCTGCCATCTGGTGGCTGTGTTCAAAATTGCATTTGTCAAATTTTTGCAGCCTTTAACTTTAGTAGTGGTTTAATAGAAATGTACTCATTCAGTCCTGGGGCTTTCTTGGCTTTCAAATGCACCTGCCACCATAATTCTTTATAGCCAACCGATTCCTCCCATGGACCACCCCTTAAGTCTTTTTTTATTTGATCAATTACAAAAAATCTATATCTGAAATTCTCACATACTAGTGAATGCCTGTAGAGTGCATTAGTTTCTTTACTACTTCTTATGTCGTACATATGTTCATATATCCTCTTTTTCAAGGATCTCTCAGTTTGTCCGACATAAAAAGAAGTGCATTCTGTACATATGATTAATAAACTAAACCTTGGGACTCGCAGTTAAAGTAACCCTTACTTTTTATCCAAGTGCATCTGCTTTCTAAAAAAACTTTTTCTTCATTGAGTACAAATTCACATTGCCTGCATCTACCACATTTGTATGTGCCTAATTTCAGTGTGTTTGATCTGTCACCCTTCTTGCTACTATTGCCTGTCTCTAAAATACTTTTAATATTCCTAGAGTTTTTATATACCACTCTGGGTGTCGTGTCAGGGAGTCCTTTTAAATCAGTCAATGCTTTAAATTTGTCCCATTCTTTTTGAAATATCTCCTTGACCTTAATGTTTAAAGCATTGTATTCTAATACCAAACCATGTTGGTAATTGAATTGGTTCACTGTGAGGTGCCCTTCAATATTCTGTATATTTTCCTTCTCCCCTTTTATTGGCCTAAATCTTCCTTTTCTTCCCAGTGTTACCTCCTTTCTTAATTCATCTATAAATGTTTTTGGGTAACCTCTTTCTAGGAACATTTTTTCCAATCTATCACATTCTCTTGTAAATTCAAAGTCTTGACTGGACATCCTTGAACCCCTCACTAGCTGTCCTTTGACCAAGTTTTTCTTGCAATGACTTGGATGGCTACTTTCATAGTGTAAGAACGAGTTGACATAAGTGTCCTTCCTATATACTCTGGTTTCAAAGGAATCACTTTTTTTCATAATCTCTACATCCAGATAAGCAATGTTTTCCTGGGAAAT
>NC_056726.1:1074417998-1074465494 GCF_019279795.1 Protopterus annectens | reverse complement strand
AAAAAAGGCATCTGGGGCATGTGGACAGCCCCATGTAAACCCTACTAACCCATTGGCCAGACTACCACAGTGAAACACATGTATAAAGCATAGCTTGCACCCCTACAAACCAATGTGGAATCCATGAAAAGCCCTGTGCAGGTCCAGAATATGGGACACACTGCAGAACATGTTATCCAGGCATACCAGGAACACAGCCAAGAGTGCTTGGAGTCTGCAATCACAAACAACAAGACACAATGCCATACACCCAGGCATCTGGCATGCTGGACACCATAAATTACTAAACCATTGAAGAGAATGAGGAAGCTACCACATGATAGATCTAACATGAAAAGTGAAGTAATCAGTGATCACTAGTATGGCAATAAAATGTGTCCACACATACAATCCACTAAGGGCAGGCAAAACAAGTAGAATCTGTGAATCCAGTGGCAATGTGACACCTGTCCCAAGTACACACACAACAACAACTCACCCCAATAAATACAAATGTATGTGATAGACGCAACTAGGTAGCCAAACCGGGGCCTGAGCACCCCCAAATCAGTACTGTCAAAACTAGTCAGGTGGACAAGGTAACCACATACACCACAAACCCAGTCCCACATAGACCTACAACGACTGTAAACCAAACACATAAACACAAAAACATTCCCAGAGGCCCTAATTACAAACAGACAACACCAACACAAGCCTCCAAAGCAGACACCCAATAAAACAAACTCCAGACATAGCACATGTAACACATAGTACACAAAGCTGTGTGCCAAACAGTCACAGGACAGAAGGAGAAACAACATGCCTGATACAGTTGTAATAGGTGACTCCATAGTGAGACATGCTGCTGCCCCAGGGATGGCTTGCACCTGTTACCCATGAGCGTCTGGATATTGCCTAAGGCCTTTGCAAACTACAGAGATACTCCCATAGGCAAGGCCGAAAGGAGCAACCCACCACCATAGAAAACAAAACTGGAAAGAAACAGAAGGGTAATGCTGATCAATGCCAGATGTGTAAACCTCAATATGCATGCTTCGGAGGCCCTCCCCAGTATGGAGAACATTGATGTCAGTCCAGTGATACACACCTGCTGCAAGCCTCGTGACAGCACACCAGCACTACCAGGTAATACCACATATCATGTGTTATGGCCACAAAACCTGTAACAAAACATAAAAGGAGGGTGCGTATCCATATTCAGCACAGACAGCCATACGTCCAATTAACTGACAATGCCTATGTCATTGCAGTCCACCCATGTGCAACAACCTGTACGCAAGACTGCTGTACAGTCTGTAGCATGCTACAGACCACACTCTCACACACAGGAACCCCACCCCACTGTCCTGAAGACAGTGGACAGGATGAATGTACCACCAAATACAAAACAAGGTACACACAAATTACCACCTAGGTGGTAAACCATTATGTGTGGAAGGAGTAATCAGGGACCCAGTGACACAAGTGGACAGTCACTTGCCATGTGACAGCCACATCACCAATCTGTCTAGGAAGACTGTTTATATTGGACACTGTATCATGAAAGGAGTCACATCTACGTCAACAAAGGTCATTGCGCCCCTATACTGTTCCCCTATCAGACCATATTTTAATACAATGCCTCATTCGGGATGTACATTACCTGTCACCTGCAGCAGTTAGAAAGACCTCAAAGGTACCTCAGCAAGAGTCATAAAGGGTCTCAACTATATCTCACATGCCACCTGGCTGTAGACACCACAGCTGAATGCAGTCACATACTGCCAACACAGAGGCATTGTATGTCTGTTGTACAAGTCCATGTCCAACACAGAAGTAATGGGCATGCTCCACCACAGAAGATCCAAAACCATCGGAGCTGTGTGAGTCAGAGATGTCAACCTTAACACATAATCAAATAGGATGTGCTGGAGGGACAGATACCTAACCCTGAGTCTCTCCACACCCTGGAACTGAATACCACTACATGTTAGGCAGAGCCCCTCACTGACACTCTTCAACAGGAAGTTAGCAAAATGGACGGATAATTGTAGAGGTACACTGGGGGTCTTTACTGTGTCATGTCCAGACAGAGGCACAGCTAAGTAAATCATAAGTGGCCATAATATTCACATAGCAAGGGGTGGCAAAAGCCACATGCACTGTGGCTATGCGTACAAATGCCCTAGGGTGGATAGCCTAGTATGAACCCATGAACCTACTATGATACAAATTGTATGGAACACTAAGGATAACTCCAAGGCTGCTGCAACTGATGGTAGTAAGCGTGTTGTGAATTCCTGGATATGCTCTGGATCACACAAATATTACAAACAACATACCAAACACACACACGTATTGCCAACATACATCCTGACAGGTGCAGTGCAACACCCCTCTTAATGCCAAATATCTTTCCCAGCAGATCGCTAGCCCCCTGACATTATGTCAGCCTTACCACAGGATATGTACCCAAAGAGCAGTGTACAACAACAGTGGGTGTTCTCAAGAAAGGTGTCGCCTGAATGGATACTAAAAACAACCACCACAGATTCCTGAGAAGCTTGGTCTGCACAGCTATGGTAAGGATCAGCATGTACCGCAGACATAACGATACTGGGGATCTATTGACACCCAACCCTAGCCAGTGTGGCTTTATGAAGTGCAGACCCCGCCCCTAAACATGTGTGACTCAGTTGAAACAGTGATTGAGGTCACTGATGAGGGCAATGTGGCCCACACAGTGTAGCTGGACCTTGCAAAGCCTTCCATACAATACCCTACGTGTTCAATATAGATATGCTCACCAGCTTAAATATACACCACAATGTCACTAGAGGGGTTGCAAACCAGACCAATGACAGAACTGACATGGCCAGACATGCTGTAGCCATGTCAGACTACAAACCACATATAACAGGCATCCCACAAAGCTTGGTCCTGGGACCTTCCCCGTCTGGTATATATGCCCCATAGGTACAGGCCAACATGTAAGGACTGTGCCTGAACATGTTTGCAGAGGACTACAAACCGCCTAACATATCTGACACTCCAGATGACACAAGCGTCCCACAAAAGGGCCACATAGAAACAGACAACCGGTGCCATAGCCATGTCAGCATGTGAAATGGAGACAACGGTATAGTCAACCTCTGTGGATATACAGTAAGTGACCACCAAGTACCACATAGGTGTTAACCCATTACATACATCACATGTATTGATGGACCTGGGTACACAAGGGGATAGATATCCTGCATAGGACAAACATGTGGCTGTAGTGTTAACAGAAACAATCCATATACCAACCTAATCATGAAGGTTATGACATCTAGATAAGGGGAGGTCATTGTGGTTCTGCAGTTATCCTTCATCAGCGTTACAAATGACCACAACAGCCCCTGTGGGGTGTACCTCAGCAGACACCTCCATCAACTGTAAAGTCCACAACAGTACCTCACTAGGAGTATCAAAGAGCCTGAACACATGTAATGTGTTGCCTGATTAAACAGAGTGCAACTCCACACACTGCCATGCTGGCCACCCAGACGCAAGCTGTGCCTGATGTAGAAAGCCATGTCCAAACTGGAATCAATGAACATGCTGCACCTTGTACAATCTGAATGGCAGTGAGCTATGCACATGAGGGACCTGAACCCCAGCACTGACATACATAGGACAAGCTGTACTGCATTATCCATAACACAGAAGCCACCCCCACGCATGTGTAAACTACCAGTACAGGTTATCCATAGAGTCATTCATTGAGTCTCCTCAACAGGAATCTTAATGAGTGGATGGGAGACGGTAGGTTTACCCTGGGTATCAATGTCATGTCACAGGTAGACAGAGGCACAGTATACTACACAAGACATATGTCATGGCAAACTACACTTACAATGTGTCGAAGGACAAACACACTCTCAGACTAGCATTAGAAATGGCCTAGGGCACATCGGTAGTGTTTGCCAATGTACACCTATGCTGTGGAATACACTACTGATGTTGGATGAGGCTGTTGTAAGTAGTTCATATCCGAACATAATGCAACATGGTCAGATAGGTTCATAGGTTTATACTAGGCTATCTGCCCTAAGGCAGGTATAAGCCCAGCCCAGAGTTTTGTGGCACTCCACCCCTTATATGGAAACAATACTGTGCCCATTAGTTTGTCGTGCCTCTGTCCAGCAGTGGCACAAAGACAGTCCCCGGGGTAAACCTATGATCTCCCATCCACAGGTAAAGATTCCCCTTGAACAGAGCCAGTGAGGTGCTCTGCCTCACATGGACTGGCATTGTATTCCACAGCATAGGGAGTCTCTGAGTGATAAATCTATCCCTCCAATATGTCCTACTTATATCCCTGCTAAGGTTTAAGTCACTTGCCCTAGTGGTTCTGGTGGATTTGTCGATTTTGAGGTGGAGCATGTCCATTACTTCCTGGTTGGACATGGCCTTGCATGTCAGGCACATGTCACCTCTGGAGTGTCTTCAATCTGGCAGCATATGCCAGATGTTGGAGACCCTTTATCCTTTTGGTGGGGGACTTTTGGGGTCTCTCTGATTGCTGCAGATGTCAGGTGAGATACATCCAGAATGGGGCATTGTACTCGATCATTGGTCTGATAAGTGAAGAGTACAGGGGAACAATGACCCCACAAGATCTGGATGTGAATCCCTTCCTGATCAGGTGGGCAATGTAGAAGGTCTTTCTAGCCACGTTAGCAACGTGAGTGTCGAGAGAAAGGCCACTGTCAACCTGGGTCCCCAGGTCCATGATAACCTCCTCTGTGCTTAGAGGATTGCCACCTATATGGTAGCTTGGGGTTACCTTGCTTTCCCTGCAGGGTATGACTATACATGTTTTGGCATTCAACATCAGGCCATGGCTCTGGCACCAGCTATCAGTGTCCGTGAGTCCCTTCTGAAGGATATCCGTGTCTGATGCACTGTCCACTATGGCGCCCAGTTTGCAGTCATCTGCAAACCTTGTCAGCCAAAGTCCTCCCATGTTGGCCTGTACCTTTGAGAAGTAGATGACGAACAATAGGGGGCCAAGGACTGTGCCCTGTGGGACACCACTTGTGACCAGCTCGGAGTCTGACATAGCGCCAGCAACTCTAACGCTGTGGGTCCTGTCCTTGAGCCAGTTTGAAACCCATCTTGTGACATATGGGTTTACACTTAGGTTGGTAGGTCCTTCTACAATACCTGAGTGGGGTAATGTGTCGAAAGCCTTTGCAAGGTCAAGGTAGGCTGTATGGACTGCCCTTCCCTCAGCAATGGCCTTAGTGACTGTTTTGAAGAAGTCGACCAAGTTCAAAAGGCATGATCTGCCCTTGACCAAGCCAAACTGGGACGGGTCCAATGTCTGCATGTCCCCTATATCTTTGTTTATGAGCTCCATTGTGATCCTCTCCATAGCTTTGCAGACTAGACTTGTTAAGCTTATGGGGTGGTAATTACCAGGGTCCGTAGAGGCACCGCCTCTGTGCAGATGTGCACAACTGGACTCTAACCAGGCTGTTGTGCACACTATGGAAATGTAAAGCAGTGATAGGACTAAAGCCCAGGATACTGACCACCACAGTGAAAGTACTGAACCACTACACTATACAATACTACAGTGTTAGGTCAGTATGAACGGATGTTGACAATTGTGTGCAAAGTATCCAATGCAAAACCTGCAGGCACAGTATACTCCCTGTTGTGTTCACACAAAAAGCATTTGGACAGTAACTACACAACATGGCACAGAACACACAACCATAAACTGGAGGTATTTGTTGAAGGTCACACTCATCCACAAATGTGAGGGGCTGCAGAGTTCAACATATGGAAAGCTCACACTGGGCATGCTCACACACCTAGATAAATGAGACATCTTTCACACAACATGCCATGGGAAGGCTGAACTGAGCATGCTCACACACTTAGTCCAAATGTTACTCTTAGCAACTGTGAAAACACACCAGAGGATGCTCATTCCCCTTTCTAGACACTGATCATGTCAGCACCCTATAAGTATATCAGGAGAAAAGGAATCTCCCAATAATCCAATTAGCTCGCTCTGCTAATGCATCCGTCTCTAGTGTCATAACATAGTTAGGTAGGGGTTTGAATCCTGCAAGTGTGTGTGAAGGGGGGTAAGTGTGTATGAAAGAAACATCCCTTTTGGCAACTGTGTAAACACATCACAGGATGCTCATTCCCCTTTCTAAACTCTGATGATGTCAGCACCCTATAAGTATATCAGGAGAAAGGAAATCTCCCAGTAATGTAAATAGCGTGCTCTGCTAATGCATCCGTCTCTAGTGTCATAACATAGCTAGGTAGGGGTTTGAATCCGGCAAGTGTGTATGAAGGGGGGTAAGTGTATATGTAAGGAGCATCCTTTTTGGCAACTGTGAAAACATACCACAGGATGCTCATTCCCCTTTCTAAACTCTGATGATGTCAGCACCCTATAAGTATATCAGGAGAAAGGAAATCTCCCAATAATGCGAATAGCACGCTCTGCTAATGCGTCTATCTCTAGTGTCATGACATAGTTAGGTAGGGGTTTGCAATTGGCAAGTGTGTATGAAGGGGGGGTAAGTGTGTATGACAAAAATATCCCTTTTGGCAACTGGGAAAACACACTACAGGATGCACATACCCCTTTCTAAACGATATCACAATTATTTATGGCTTTTGATTACAGACATGCCACGTGTGTTTTGCCCACACAGAATGCCCATGTGTGCGGGTTGTCTCTCACAATAATGCATGACATAGATTAAGCCAGTTATGGCAATGCACACATGATGTATGTGTGTGCCAAATACACATATGTACCTGTGACCTTCAATAGTTACCATGTGTGATGCCTGCCACATGTGAATACATGGTATTTGCACAGGGTAACATTATGACTGTGGTCTTCTGTGCAGGTGCTGCATGTGGGATGTGTATATACAGTGTGAGATGTAGATGCTATCAGCCTAGTAGTGAGGGATACACACCTGGTCTGGGGCATATAGTCTACCTGTTGTTGATGAACAGGTGCTGCATGTTTTCACCTGTTGTGGGAGTGGTAAGACATTATTCCATGGCAATGCAGTGACCACATACTAAGAACCGTTCAGCTAGGGTGTTGTAGCTACAGTAATTCATTAGCATTCAGTAATATGTCAGAATCCCTGGTGAGGGTCTGATGCCAACCAAGGTCAGGATTCTACCAGCCTGTGTCACTTACTCAGTGATCCCTTCCATGTTCCCTATCATGTATCCCAGTGAGGGACATCCCACATGAGCTGTGGTGGCATGGACAATGACTGAGTCATATGTGTCCATGCATCTGACTGACCTGTATGCTTGTGTTATGTGGTGGACCATAGTGCACCATGAGCATATCACTGTGACCTACACCTTGTCCAGCCTGGTGAGCATGTCCTCACTGTACTGGACAATAAAAGTACCTAACACAACTGCAGCAATAGTGTTGTATAGCTGTACAGACTGTGCTTGTTTGGCACACAGGATTTGTGTGCTATGTGTTATGCGTGCTGTGTGCAGGCCTAACGTATGCCTGTGTGCCAGCTGCAGAGGTGTCTGCCAGTCATGCAGGATGCTATCCTTAGGCTCCACGAATGGCCCAGTGTGTTTCCATGCTTGTATTGCTGTCAGTGTAGGTCCACATCAGACTGGTATTGCTGTCACTGTAGTATTTCATGCCATCTGACAGGTTATGCCAGTACTGGGTTCAGAGTGCTTAGTCCACAGTTTGGCCATGTGTTTCCATCTCATACATGTGTTGTACATCCATGGGTAGGGGATAGGGTTGACTGTGTACATGTGGCAGCTGTGACATTACTACATGACTCACATGTTCCACAACTGTACCATAGAGGTGACTGACAACTGACCTTTGCACATGCTACCATAGTATTGAGATTGCATTGGTGATTAACAGCACATAGGGCCAATGGTGAACAAGATACATAGGTCCATAGGTTCCCTGGCTTACACCACCTAAGAAAGTTATTTTCCTGTGCCACTGTTGAGCAGACACACAGAAGTGATCCCTGGGGTGTATTTCCTATTTCCCATTCACTCATCAAGATTTTTCTTGAAGAGTGCTAATGAAGAACTTTGCTTGACATAGATGGGTAGCCTGTTCCAGAGTATGGGAAGTCTCTGGGACAGGAATCTATCCCTCTAGCATGTCCTGGTTATTGTGGTGACAAGGTTTAGGTCCCCAGATCGTGTAGCTCGGAGGGATTGGTATTTCTTTAGGTGTAGCATGTCCAACAGCTTTGGGTTTGACATAGCTTTAAATGTTAGGCAGAGATCATCTCAGAGTAGGCGATATGCTACAGAGTAAAGCTGGAGTTTTTTGAGATGGTCAGTGTAGGGCATTTCTTTGTGAGATACTTCTGTGGCCTTTCCAGCTGCTGCAGATGTCTTGGTACATTCCAAAAGGGGAGTTGTACTCTATAATGGGTCTAATGAGTGGCGAGTAGAGGGGAACAATGACCTCTTTTTTCCTGGATGAGAACCCTTTTATGATGAGGTGTGCCACATAGAAGGACTTCCTGACTGCTGTGGTGATGTGACTATCAAAGGAGAGACTACTGTCCACCTGCTCCCAAGGTCTCTTATTACACATTTGGTGTTATGTAGATTGCTGCCTATGTGGTTGTTCATGGGTACAGAGTTTTTACCAAAGGGGATGACACTGCACATTTTGGCATTGAGCTTGAGGCCATGGCTCTGACACCAGGCATCTGTCTCAGTGAGGCCCTTCTGTAGGATGTCCACATCATCTGGGGACTTGACTATGGCACCTAGTTTGCAGTCATCTGTGAACTTCGTTAGCCAGAGGCCAACAGGAGAGGTCCCAGGACATAACCCTGTGGTATTCCACTTGTTACTGCTTTGAGGTCAGATTTGGAGTCTGCAACTTTTACAGTTAGGGTTCTGTCAGTGAGCCAGTTGGTAACCCATCTTGTGACATAGGGATTTATACATAGTTTAGTTATAATTCCAGAATGGGGGATGGTGTCAAAAGCCTTGGCGAGGTCAAGATAGGCTGTGTGAACCGCCTTAACCTCATCTACGGCTTTGGTGACTGCCTCAAAGAAGTCGATCATGTTCAGGAGGCATGATCTGCCTTTCACAAACCCGAACTGGTTGGGATTCTGAGTTTGGAGGTTACCAATGTCTTTGTTTATGAGTTCCATGATGATACGTTCCATGGCCTTGCAGACCAGGCTCATAAGGCTAATAGGTCGATAGTTCCCCGGATCAGTGGTGGCTCCGCCTTTGTGGAGTGGGATAACTGTTGCTGCGTGCCATTCAGTGGGCACAAAGCCTGATGTGAGGCTATTATTGAGCATGGTGCTTAAGTGAGGATCCAGTTCATTCTAAAGTTCGTGTAAAATGCAGCCTGGGATGTTGTCCAATCCCATGGATGCTGTGTTTTTGGCTTTAGAGAGTGCAGCTTTTATCTGCATAGTTGTGATTACAGGGAATCTGCATTCTTCCTGTATAGATATGGGCCCTTTAGGGGGTGGGGTGGGGGTGAAGTTAGCACTGAACCTATCTGCCAGGATGTTGGCAATATCAGTTGGTTCTGTAATTTTTGTGCCGTTGTGCTGCAACTCAGAGCAGATCTGTGTGTTGCCATCGGGATTCTTGACATAGCTATAGAATACTTTGTGGTTGTCCTTAGAATTAGTGGTGATTTTGTTTTCATAGCTAGCTTTGAAGGATCTTATAAGGGATCTCAGCTTCTTACTGAGGCTGACCAGGGAGCTCCTCCACTCATGGGATTTTACTCTCTTTTGCAACAGTTTCTTCCTTCTGTTGTAGAGTTTGTTTATGGCAGGGGACCACCAGATTGGCTTCCTTTTTTTGGAGGATAGCATCTGGGTTCTGTTTTGGATAGCATGATCCATGCACTCATGTAAGTGCTTATAGAGTGCACTTGTGTAGGATTCAGCAGTTGTAACTGTATTGTCCATCTGCATGGGTGTCATGAAGTTCACCACTTCTGTCTTAAGAAGCATGAAGTTGGCTTTGGAGAAATATTTTACCATGGTTTCCTTAATGGGGGGGGGGTGAGAATATCAAGGTTGATTAGCTTATGGTCGTATCGGACCAACAAAGAGTTGACTTCAGGTGTGGAACACTGGTCACTCATGTTGGTAATGACTAGGTCTAGGATATTGCTGATGCCCCTGGCGGGGGTGTGGATAATTTGATCCAGGCATTGGAGTTTATAAATTCCAGAAAACGTTGAGCTAAGGAGTTGGTACACAAGTAGTTTTCGCAGTTAATGGTGGGGTAGTTGAAGTCGCCCATTATTAGGGTGTTTGGTTGAACCCTAATATTTTCCAGTACATCAAGAAAAGAGGAGTGGGAATCCTGGGGCATGGTGGAGGATATGTAGCAAGCTACAATTTGGATTTCAGTTTTGCCCAGAGTTAGTTGCACTGGGATAACCTCATATGCATTATGCTGAACAACTAGCCTGGAGGTGTGGATATCCTCAATGAATATGGACACACCTCCGCCTTTGGTGTTTCGGTCCAGGTTACATGGCCGAAAAGTGTGGTATGAATTATAGCCTGGTAGTGCAGGGGTGCTCTCTGGAGCCGTGAACCAGGCCTCAGTTACTGCACAGATATCGATGTTCTACATTTTAAGGAGTGCCTCGAGTGAGTGCATTTTGAGATTTAAACTTCTAGCATTGAGTAGAATTACCCTCAGTTGTTGCTTGCCTGTTCCTGTTACGGTGGTGAATTTGTCATTTGAACCTTGCCTAAAAAAGGCACTATAGGGGCTGCAAGAGCCTTAGCCAGTATCCGGAATCCCAGGGGTGACAGGTGCAGGCCATCTGTGGCAAAGCATCATTAATTAATTTATTTATTTATTTAGTTATTTATTTATATTTGTTGACCGGGAGTGTCCGACTGGACGTAGGTCCATTTTCAGTGGAGGCCCGGGGAGAAAATCTCCACAGTTAAAACAGACAGTAGTTACATTGGATTACATAGCGATTAACAATTTGCATAGCAATTACTTACAACATATTTACAGATGAAGAACATAGTACATCAGTAGACAACTAGAATCTGTCTGTGAAGTACATAACAGACATTAACAGATGTTACAATAAGAAGTTCCTGTTGTATAATAAGTTCTAGGCTTATGGACATCTGAGTGGAGTGGAAAAAAAGGTAGTGGTTGGATGGGGTGGGTGATATTAGAGTGGAAGTTGCAATCATGGTCCATCGACCATGTCTTCCCAAGCAGACAGATACTGGATTCCCTTAGAATGACACCAGAAGCTTAGCCAATTGTTGAAGTCAATCATTTTGTCCTTGTACTGCTGTATCATTCTGGGCAATGGCAGAATGCTACTCAGGGCTAGGGTCATTCCTGTCAGGGCTACAAGATCAGAGAGCTCTTCCATGTCTCTTTTCATGTAGTCCAGGGAGGTATGTCTCAGGTCATTCACACCAACATGGACAATGACAGAGTCATATTTGTACTTGTTATGGAGTGACCTGAGTGCGTGGTTTATGTGGCGGATCCTGGCACCCAACAGGCAGCTGACAGTAACCCTCTCCTTGTTTAGCCTGGTGAGTGGGACACCAGTGTGCCTGACTATAGAGTCACCTATGACTAGTGTGTTGGGTACGTTGTTTTGCCTTATTGGCTGTGGTTGAGTGGCACACTGAGTCTGTGGGCTATGTGTCATTTGGGTTGTGTTGGGGGATGGAGGTTGCTTGCATTTCTGCTTTGGAGGTCTTTGTTGCTTAGACAGATTATTATTGAGAGCCTCCGCGAATGTTTTTGTATAACTATGTGTGGATTTTGGTGGTGTAGATTTAGTGAGACTATGTGATGAGTGCGGTGTGGTGCAAATGTTTACCTTCTCCTCATGACTGTCAAGTTCAGTCATGGTTGGAGAGAACTTTACCTCCAGTTTGGCTAGATAAGTGCATCTCTCTCAGGTTGTAGTGTTGGGTGGTAGGAGGAGATGGTTGTCTGTGTACATGAGGCAATTTCTACATTGCCTCAAGATGCCCAGATTCATCAGATAGACAGGAGAAAACACTGGGAGCTGACATTTGGACATGCCTGAATAAAGAACTATTTTCCTCTAGATAAGTGAGGAAAGTGAGTACAAGAGTTGTTTTCCTATAGGTAATGAGGAAGGTTGAGTGCTATAGTAAGTAGCAGCTTATTTAGTGCTTACAAGTTCTGAACAATTGCTGAGCATGAATAAGCAAATTTAAGTGCTAAAACTAAGAAACTGTATCTGCACTAGACGAGTTACAGGACAGAAATAAGTGCAAATGCAGGCTTTCAAATCAGAAAGTTAGAGAGATGGAAGAGATTGCCCAAATGGCCAATAACTACAATTTCTGGGACAGAACCACTCCTTCTGTGGTAGACAGTTTAACTAGTGCTTACCACTCCCACTGATAAGCTAGAAAGCTTCTCTCCAAGACAGAAAGTCTTGGGGGGCTGAGAAGCTTACATACAGTCCTAGATACAGCAAATCTGTATCTGGAACACTAGTTACAGGAAAGGTAGGAAACAGGCTTGCACTTTTTTTTTACAGAAAAGTAGCTAAAAAACTGTAGTAAAAACAATTCACATGCAGTGCAAGTTAGCACACTTGAGTATGTAGCAATATTAGACAAAACACATTTTAAAAAATGCAATAAAATTAAAAATGGCTAAAAGCAAGTGCAGAAAGAGTGTATTAGGTAGAATGTGGTAAAGATATGGGACTCGTGGAATGTCCCAGATCAAATCTACAGTGGGGCGGGCAACTGCAAAAGCCACCAAATTTAAACTACAAGCCAAATATAGGGTGGGTGGGACAAAACAGTTTTAACAGAGATCTAAGCAACAATTAACAGTACAAACTCTAAAACCAAAAAATATACTCAGCTCTGTATATTTGCAGATAGATTGGAAGGCAGTCTCTCAGAACTCCAGGCTCCAGCAATGAAATGCAGGCTGTTACTAACAGGTCTAATTTTATGCAAGCGATCCTTGAGTTAGATAACACACAAGCTGTAAAAAACAGTTATACCAACGGAAGACACAACAGAAAATAGGGGGAGGTGGGGAAAACAGTTTCAACAGAGATCTCATCAACAACTAACAGTACAAACTCAAAAACCAAAAAAAAAAAAAATATATATATATATATATATACATACTCAGCTCTGTATATTTTCAGATAGATTGGAAGGCAGTATCTCAGAACATAGGCACCACCAATGAAATGCAGGCTGTTACTAACAGGTCTAATTTTATGCAAATGCAGCTTTAACCTGTGCTGCAGTAATTATGGGTGCCTGGCTTTCCTCTAGTATTGTGATTGGTCCTTTGGGGGAGGAAGTGGGGTAAAGCTGGCACTGAATCTGTCAGCCAGTATGTTGGCTCAGTATAGGGGGGTACCATTGTGCAGTAACTCAGAGCAAACCTGGGTAGTGTTGTGGAGATTCTTTATATAACTATAGAAGACTGTGTGGTTGTTTTTAGTCTCTGCCACAATTCTGCCTTCATATCTGGCTTTAGAGGTTTTGATAAGGGATCTCAACTTTTTGTTGAGGCTAATAAGGGAGCTTTTCCAGTCTTGGGACTTCACCTTTTTCTGGAACAGTTTTTTCCTTCTGTTGTCGAGTTTATTAATGGCGTGGGACCACCAGATGGGCTATTTTTTTTTGGAGGAGAGTGTCTTGGTTCTGTTGGGTATGGCTAGGGCCATGCATTTATGTATGTGTTCATACAGTGCACTAGTGTATGATTTGGCAGTCATGCATCTGTTTTCCATTGACATGGGTGCCATGAATTTAGCCACCTCTGTTTTTAGGAGCCAAAAGTCAGCTTTGGAGAAGTTTTTCATGGTGGTTTCCTTTGTGGGGGTTGTGGGTGAGATGTGGATTTCTATGTTGATTAGTTTGTGGTCAAATCTAACCAGGGCAGAATTGACTATTGGTGTAAAGCAAAGGTTGCCCATGTTATTTCTAACCAGGTCAAGGATTTTGCTTCCTCTAGTGGGGGTAAGAATGAGCTGGTCCAGGGCATTGGAACTGATGAATTCCAGGAAGCATTGGGTGACTGTATTGGTGCATGAGTAGGTTTCCCAGTTGATGGAGGGGTAGTTGAAGTCACCTAGTATGAGAGTGTTGGGCTGGACCCTAATAATTTCCAGGGTGCTTAGGAATGTGGAGTGAGAGTCTTGGGACATGGTAGGGAACTATAGCAGGATGCAACCTGAATCACTGTCTTACCCAATGTTAGTTGTACCTGAAGTATCTCAGTTGCGTTATGCTGGGCTACTAGTCTGCAGCTGTGCATATCCTTTCTGAATATGGAGACACCACCGCCTTTAGAGTTTAGGTCCATGTTCTGGGACTGAAAGGTGTGGAATGAGTTATAGCCTTGTAGCGGAGGGGTGCTTTCTGCTGCTTTAAACCAGGTCTCTTTTACAGCACAAATGTCAATGTTCTCCATTTTAAGGAGTGCTTTGAGCAAGTGCATCTAGAGATTTAGACTTCTAGTGTCGAGCAGCATGACCCTCAGATACTTCTAGTATTGAGCAGCATGACCCTCAAATACTTATAGTATCAAGCAGCATGACCCTAAGATACTTCTAGTATTGAGCAGCATGACCCTCAGATACTTCTAGTATTGAGCAGCATGACCCTCAGAAACTTCTAGTATTGAGCAGCATGACCCTCAGATACTTCTAGTGTTGAGATGCATGACCCTCAGATACTTCTAGTGTTGAGCAGCATGACTGATTGCTGATTGAAGGCTCAGTGTCTGTTATTCTAAAAGTGTATTAGTTCTGGTTTAAGCACTTGGGCTTCAGACCAGTTATTTTACATTAAGAAGGTTTGTGGTCTGCAGTCTTGTGGGAGGAGAGGTTAGATTCTGCCCTTCTGAGCTGCGAATTTCTGGTTAAAAGATTATTGTGCCTGCTTATTTGAACTGTTTCTTTCTAAAATTGGTGTGTCCTGTTTGCTGTAGCATAGACTAGATTTAGGCATGCTGAATCTAGCTTTGTTTGTATAACTTGAGCACTAATCCAGGCCGTATATTTTGAAGAAGGTTCCCCTGCACCCTAGTGCCAGGACTGTGCAGTTACAACTTGTCTGATTGAAGACTGCTGGAACAGGGCTCAGTTTTGAGTTTTTTTACTGGTTAATTGGGTAATTTGTTTAAATCAGCTTGCTCATTTTCTATTGTTATATAAAAAAGATTGCACTTTATTCATCTGCTGTTACTGTACTTGTGTTTCTTCCTACTTTATTGCATTTATTCTGCTGCATTTATTACTGTTTGTTAGTAGCCTGATTAAATTGTAACTGTTATTCTAAGCCTTTGGTTGAAGCACTTGGGCTTCAGACCAGTTGTTTTACATTAAGAAGGTTTGTGGTCTGCACTCTTGTGGCAGGACAGGTAGCTTACATCCTTCTAAATTGGGAATTGCTGATTGAAGGCTTAGTGTCTGTTATTCTAAAAGTGTATTAGTTCTGGTTTAAGCACTTGGGCTTCAGGCCAGTTATTTTCCATTAAGAAGATGTGGTCTGCACTCTTGTGGGAGGAGAGGGTAGATTCTTCCCTTCTGAGCTGGGATTTTTGGTTAAAGGCTTATTGTGCCTGTTAATTTGAACTGTTTCTTTCTGAAATCAGTATGCTTTGTTTGCTGTAGCATAGACTAAATTCAGACCTGCTGAATCTAGCTTTGTTTGCATAACTTGAGCACTAATCCAGACCATCTTTTTTTGGAGAAGGTTCCCCTGAACCCTAATGGCAGGAGTGTGCAGTTAGAACTTGTCTGATCGAAGACTGCTGGAATGAGGCTCAGTTTTTTTAAGCCTTTTATTGGTTAATCGGTTAATTTGTTTAAATCAGTTTGCTCATTTGCTACTGTTATATTAAAAAAATACACCTTATGCATCACCACTTAGCTAGGGTTAAACTATTCCCAGCACCATAAAGTCTCTCTTCAAATTTTCCCTTAGAACTAGCCAGTCTTTTAGTTTTAGCACTCAAATATGTTTCTTTGAGCTCAGCCCTTGTTCAGAAGTTGTTGTAAGCACTAGATAAGCTAGAACTTACTACAGCAATCAACTTTCCTCACTTGTCTAGAGGAAAACAGTTTTAGTACTTAATAAATAAGCACCTATCCAGGCATGTCTAAGGGTCAGCTCCTGATGTTTTCTCCTGTCTACCTGATGAATCTGGGCATCTTGAGACAATGCAGCAATTGCCTCATGTACACAGACAACCCTCTCCTTCTACAATCCAACACTACAACCTGTGAGAGATGCACTTACATAGCCAAACAGGAAGCAAAGCTCTCTTCACCCAAAACTGGACTAAACAGTCAAGAGGAAACAGTAAACACTTACACCAGATCACATTCATCACATAGTCCTTCAAAACCTACATCATCAAAGCACACACATAGCAACACAAAACATACATCTACATAGGTTCATAGGTTCATAGGTTCATACTAGGCTATCTGCCCAAGAGCATTTATAAGCCTAGCCCATAGTTATTTGGCTTTCGCCACCCCTTTAGTTTGAATAAAACTATGCCTATTATTTTGCTGTGCCTCTGTCAAGCAGTGACACTGAAGTAATCCCTGGGGTATATCTGCGATCCCCCATCCATTGGTCAAGATTCCTCTTGAACAAGGCCAGCAGTGCTCTGCCTCACATGTACCGATTTTGTTCCACAGCATAGGAGTCTCTGGGTGATGAATCTGTCCCTCCAGCATGTTCTATTAATAACCGTGTCAAGGTTTAAGTCTCCCGCCCTTGTGGTTCTGAGGGATCTAGATTTTTTGAGGTGAAGCATATTCATCAAATCAGGGTTTGACATGGCCTTATATGTCAGGCACAGGTCACCTCTGAGCAAGCGGTATGAGACTGAATAGAGCTGGAGTTCTTTCAGTCGGGCAGCATAAGACATATTTTTGAGACCCTTTATCCTTTTGGTGAGGAACTTTTGGGGCCTTTCCAGCTGCTGCAGGTGTCTGGTCAGATACATTCCGAATGGGGCATTGTACTCAATCATAGGTCTAATGAGTGATGAGTACATTAGCGGAGGCTCTCAATAAAAAATCTGCTCAAGCAACAGAGACTGCCAAAGCAGAAATGCAAGCAACCTCCACCCCCCCCCCAACACAACCCAAATAACACATAGCCCACAAACTCAGTGTGCCACTCAACCACAGCCCATAAGGCATAACAACATACCCAACAGTCTAGTTAAAGGTGACTCTATAGCCAGGCACACTGATGTTCCACTCACCAGGCTAAATAAGGATAAAGTTACTATCAGCTGTTTGTCGGGTGCCAGGATCCACCACATAGGTTCATAGGTCCATAGGTTCATACTAGGCTATCTGCCCTAGGGCATTTATAAGCCTAGCCAGAATGTGTTTGGCTTTTGCCACCCATTTTAAATTTATTTTGCTATGCCCTTTTACGAGGTTAGTATACTGTGCCTCTGTCTAACAGTGATGCACGCACTCAGGCCACTCCACAACAGGTACAAATATGACTCTGTCATTGTCCATGTTGGTCTGAATGACCTGAGATGTACCTCCTGGACTACATGAAAAGAGACATGGAGGAGCTCTCCGATCTTGTAGCCTAGGCAGGTATGACCCTAGCCCTGAGTAGCATCCTGCCATCACCCAGAATGATAACATAATACAAGAACAAAATGATGGATTTCAACAATTGTCTAAGCTTCTGGTGTCATTCTAATGGGATCCAGTATCTGTCTGCCTGGGATAACATGATCAACAGACCAGGATGCTTTGCTGAGATGGCCTGCACCTGTCAGCTTTGGAATTCTGGATACTGGCCAAGGCTCTTGCCACCCCTATAGTGCCCTTTTTAGGCAAGGTTCATATGACAAATTCACCACCGTAACAGGTATAAGCAAGCAAAATCTAAGGGTAATACTGCTCAATGCTAGAAGTATAAACATTAAAATGCATTCACTTGAGGCACTCCTTAAAATGGAGAACATCGACATCTGTGCAGTGACAGAGACCTGGTTCAAGGCTCCAGAGAGCACCCCTGCATTACCAGGCTATAATTCATACCACATCTTTTGGCCACCTAACCTGGACCAAAACACTAAAGGCAGAGGCATTGTCCATATTCATTAAGGATATCCACACCTCCAGGCTAGTTGCTCAGCATGATGCATCTGAGATTACCCAAGTGCAACTAACTCTGGGCAAGACAGCAATCCAAATTGTAACTTGCTACAGATCCCCCACCATGCCCCAGGATTCTGACTCCTCATTTCATGATACACTGGAAAATATTAGGGTACAACCCAACACCTTAATAATGGGTAATTTCAACTACCCAACCATTAAATGGGAAAACTACTCATGTACCAACTCTTTTGCACAATGGTTTCTGGGATTCATAAATTCCATGCCTTGAATCAACTTATCCACACCCCCCACCAGGGGCAGCAATATCCTAGACCTGGTCATTACCAACATGGGTGACCGGTGTTCCACACCAGAGGTCAATTCCTCATTGGTCAGATCTAACCACAAGCTAACCACCCTAGACATCCACATCCTGCACCCATACCCATTAGGGAAACCACAGTAACAAATTTCTCCAAAGCCAGCTTCATGCTTCTTAAGACAGAAGTGGTAAACTTCAAGACACCCATGCAGACGGACAATAGAGGTACGACTGCTGAATCCTACACAAAAACCCTTTATAAGCACTTACACGAGTGCATGGATTGTGCTATCTCTAACAGAACCAAGATGCTATCCTCTAAAAAAAGGAATCCAATCTGGTGGTCTCCTGCCATAAACAAACTCTACAACAGAAGAAAGAAACTGCTGCAAAAAGAGTAAAATCCCATGAGTGGAGGCACTGCCTGGTCAGCCTCAGTAAGAAGCTGAGATCTTTCATAAAATCCTCCAAAGCTAGTTACAAAAACAAAATTGCCACTGATTCTAAAGACAACCACAAAGCATTCTATAGCTATGTCAAGAATCTCAGTGGTAACAATCAGATCTGCTCTGAGTTACAGCACAATGGCACTAAATATGCAGAACCAACTGATATTGAAAACATCCTGGCAGATAGGAACAGTGTTCACTTTACCTCCCTCTCACCCCCTAAAGGGCCCATCTCTACACCGGAAGAATGCAAAGTTCCTGTAATCACAGCTGCACAGGTAAAACCCACATTCTCCAAAGCCAAGAACACACCATCCATGGAACCTGACAACATCCCCACCTAAGCACCATGTTCAATCATAGCCTCACCTCAGGCTTTGTGCCCACTGAATGACACACAGCGACGGTGCAAAGGGGGAGCCACCACGGACCCCACAAACAACTATCCCATTAGCCTGACGAGCCTGTTCTGCAAGGCCATGGAATGCATCATCATGGAACTTATAAACAAAGACATTGGTAATCTACAGACTATGGACCCCACCTAGTTCGAGTTTGTAAAAGGCAGATCATGTCTCCTAAACCCGATAGACTTCTTTGAAGCAGTTATCAAAGCCATAGATGAGGGTAAGGTGGTTCACACATCCTATCTAGATCTCGCCAAGATTTTTGACACCATACCCAACTCTGAAATTATAGATAAACTCATTAAACTAGGTATAAATCATTATGTCACAAGATGGGTTGCCAACTATCTCACTGACAGAACCCACTCTGTGAAAGTAGCAGACTCCAAATCTGACTTCAGACCAGTGACAAGTGGAGTACCACAGGGTTCAGTCCTGGGTCCTCTCTTGTTTGGTATCTACTTTTCTGAAGTACAGGCTACCACAGAATGTCTTTGGAGACAGATGCCTGCTGTCAAAGCCATGGCCTCAAGCTCAATGCCAAAAAATGCATTGTTATCCCCTTTGGTAAAATCTCTGTACCCATGAGCTACCACATAGGTGTTAGTCTACTTAACACTGAAAGTGTGTTAAGAGACCTTGGGACACAGGTGGACAGTAGTCTCCCCTTTGATAATTACATCACCACAGTAGTCAGGAAATCCTTCTACGAGGCACACCTCATCATAAAAGTTTTCTCATCCAGGAAAAAATTAATTTTTCCCCTCTACTCGTCTCTCATTAAGATCCATTATAAGAGTACAATGCCAGACTGCGGTGGTGGTGCTGCGGTAGCGTTGTCGCCTCACAGTTAGACGTTGCCCATTCGATTCTCAGTTAGAGCGTCTTCTGTGTGGTGACATGTGTGAACGGGCATTCCTTCATTGAAGGTTGTGTGTTAGGCCCAGCAAGCCAGCATGTAAAACTCTACTGCCGATCATTAGCGGACCGGACTTCCACTGTGGCGACCCTTAACCGGGAAAAGCCGAAAGACACAAACAAACATAAGAGTACAATGCCCCTTTTGGTATGTACCTCACAAGACATCTACAACAACTGAAAAGGCCACAGAAATACCTCACAAAGAGGATTACTGCCTTCAAACAGATGCCCTATGCAGACCGTCATAAAAAACTCCAGCTTTCCTCTGTTGTATATCACCTACTCAGAGGTGATCTTTGCCTAACATACAAAGCTATGTCAAACCCTTAGCTATTGGACATGCTCCACTTAAAGAAATCCCAATCCCTCTGAGCTACATACTTTAGGGACCTAAACCTTCTCACCACAATAAAGCTAACATGCTGGAGGGATAGATTTCTGTCACAGAGACTTCCCATACTGTGGAACAAGCTACCTATCTATATCAAACAAAGCTCCTCATTAGCACTCTTCAAGATAAATCTTGATGATTGGATGGGAAATAATAAATTCATCCCAAGGATCACCTCTGTGGCTCTGCCCAACAGGGGCACAACAAAATAATTTTCTTGGGTGGCGAAAGCCAGGGTACCCTTTTGGCTAGGCTTGCATAGGCCCTAGAGCTGATAGCCTAGTACCTACCTATGAACCTACAACCCTCAGATTTCATTTATTTATAGCTGTTACAGTGGTAATTTGGTCTTTGGATGGCACATTCCTCATTAGAACCCATACTCTGTGAAAATCTCTTACATGTATCATTGTGGAACATTACTCATTAGAACTCATCCTCTGTGAACATGTCTTATAGGTTCATAGGTTCATAGATTAGTACTAAGCTAACTGCCCTTGCGAGCTATTTTAAGCCTAGCCAATTATCCCTTGTGAGACTCAAACCCTGCACCTTTTGCTTGCAAGGCAAACACCTTAACCATTAGGCCACCCTCTTATTTATATCATGGGTGGCACATTCCTCACTAGCACCCATAATCTGTGAGCATCTCTTACATGTATCATGGGTGGCACATTCCTCCCTACAACCCATACTCTGGTGAACATCTCTTGCATGTATCATGGGTGGTACATTCTTCACTAGAGCCCATACTCTGTAAACATCTCTGACGTATCATGGGTGGTACATTCTTCACTAGACCCCATACTCTGGTGAACATCTCTTACGTGTATCATGGGTGGCACATTCCTCACTAGAACCCATACTCTGGTGAACATTTCTTACATGTATCATTGGTGGCACATTCCTCACTAGAACCCATATTCTGTAAACATCTCTGATATGTATCATGGGTTGCACATTCCTCACTAGAACCCATACTCTGGTGAGGTCAGCAAACAACTTCCTCTTAACATCATCATCATCATCATTATAATAAATTCTACATGGGGTCAGGGTGTCATGTCAGCTATCACCATCTCTGTCTACACAATGTCACTGTCCTACCATCTTCAACACTCATTCCTGACTGTTGCAGGTCTTCTCAAACACTATCAATCCACCTCTTTGCTGGATGCCTTCTTCCTGTCTGTCCCAAATCTTCTTCATCAGATTGTCTTCTGCTTTTCTACACATGTGCCTAAACAACCATAATCTGTTCTCTTTGTCCTATTCTGCAAATGGAGCTACTTTGGCTTCTGCTCCCGTGTCCTCATTTCTTCATCTGGCCCACAGTGTGCAACCTATCACCAATCTCAGCTACTTTATCTCTATGACCTCAGCTGCTCTGCCTTTACTGCCCAGATTTCTGTATCATACAGTAAAACTGCTCATACCACAGTTTTGTACCTTATTTTTCTGCTTATTTGGTGGTCACTTATTATATACTACCCCTGACACTCTGTGCCAGTTAGCTGCAGCCCCTCTGATTCTAGCTTTGACCTCCTCATTCGGACTTTCTTTCTCCTCCACCCCCCAAATACTTTAAGCTTTTAGCTTGTTTCACTGCTTTCTAACTTCTTCTGATTTAACACATTTGCTGCCATTACAACTGTTTTATCTGTACTTAGTTTCATCCCATGTGCCTTCAGTTTTGCATTCCATTCCCATGTCTATTGCTGAAGTTCTTGCTCAGAGTCTGCCTGAAATGTCACACTGTTTGCATACAGCAGCTTTGTTGACATGTCCCTTTGAACAGTTTGCTAGTGTAGTCCATCACCAGTATGATCAGCAGTGGGCTCAGTGCTAAATCCCAATGCACACCCATTCCTAACAGGAACCTCTCTGCATACCTCTCAACCATACCAGATTTCTTGGTTTTTACTGGTTTTGAAGTCCAAATTAATGGGTAGCCACGATTACTGAGTGGCACCCCTTAATTTCCAAATTTCCCGGCTTTTTTTTTTCCATCTTTTTGTAGACTGATGTCATCGTGCATTAACATCAGCTACATGAACAACCTGCCAGCCTGTCAGATTTCAGCTGAGGAGCAAGCCGCTGTCTTAGTTACTTGAATCATTCATTTAACTTTAGTTTAAAGACAGTTCTTTAGATTAGACATGGTTCACAGTAGCGGAATGCAGAATGGAATGGTTTAAACCACCAGTTAAGTGAAGTCACTTTGTACTGTCTGTGTGTCAAAGTTACAAACAATCACAACAACAACATATGTACACACCTCTGCAGGCAACATAAACCAAGGGAAAATGCATTGCTTTACATCATTACATATTACACACTTTTACACACTTTCTCTCATACTCACAGTAAGAAGAACTCCCGTAACCCATCCTGTCCCTTTCCAAAATAAATGCAGATCAGAAATAAAATCCTTTTCACACCAGGCAGCTCATGTCAGAGAAGATTCATTAATCATTATCATTAAACAGCATTAGGACTCGACTCTTTAAAAGGCAGCTATAACATTCTTGAAATGTTACTCTCTCAACGTATGGCAAAATTATTACTGACTGACAACTGAATGAGTAAAATCATAGCTTGTGTTTCTGTCCTGACTGGTTGTTTAACACAGGAGTGACAGCACAGCAGTAGGTAGTGTAGCATGTAGAGATAAATAAATAACAGTAAGCACTAAGCATAAGCAGTTGGCTGGATGATGATGATGATCCTACTACCTAGAAAGATGCCAAATGACAAACTGAACTGCTGCGCTGCTGCATAAATGTACACAACAAGACGTCACAGACAAATCAATGTCCGGATTTACTATAAACTTAAAAGGCTTGGCTTGCCAAATGACTAGGAGATCTATATTTTGCTTTGCCCTTTGCTACTTTTTACACTAGTCTCAACTCAAGGCATTAAAGTAAAAAGGTAGAAATAGTTAGTCTGTCCAAGGTTGGAGAGTGGAGGATGGGGAAATTGGGACCAACAGAAGAACACCACTGAGTGACTGCCATGCTGCCTATGACTGGTTACATTTAACTTAATTACCCAGTCCCAGGGCCATACCCTTACAGCAGGTGACAGAGTGTGAGTCTAAACATTATCTACCAGTGCTGTGTTTTGTACTGGACCTACAGCTGAAAAGACTGCTATGTATACATAATACAATAGATGGATGGCACTGTAGACTGTGTACAGTGATGTTAAAAAAAAAAAAATCTTCTTGAGAGAGAGAATTACACCACCTTTTCCAAAATGAACAAGATTAGGTAACTGTCTTAATGGAAGCATCACAAAAGACTACCGGAATCACAAGAAAGATAGATGTGGATGCAGAGGGAAGTGCTATCGCAAGTCACCCTGGACAACAAGCACACATATGCCTCAGTGTACTTTTTAAGAACTGTTGCTCACAATTTTTCATTTGCAGTCCCTTTGTTGTACTCATGTTTAGATATCACTCAACCTGTTGTGATATTATTTATTTATTTATTTATATTTGTTGACCGGGAGTGTCCGACTGGACATAGGTCAATTTTCAGTGAGGCCCAGGGAGAAAAGCTCCACAGTTAAAATAGACAGTAGTTACATTGGATTACATAGCGATTAACAATTTACATTGCAATTAATTGCAACATATTTACAGATGAAGAACATAGTACATCAGTAGACAACTAGAATCTTTATCTGTGAAGTACCTAACCGACATTAACAAATGTTACAAGACGAAGTTCCTGCTGTATAATAAGTACTGGCTTATGAGCATCTGAGCTTGCTATAATCAAGGTAGTTAGTGGAGTGGAAAGAAAGTCTTACGGGGGCATGGTAATTAAAGATGCTCAGGAAGGTAGTACTAAAAATTTCAACTGTGTCATCAAGACTGAGGTACTTTAGAGGTTGCCAGTTACATTCTTTGAGGGTGGAGATGAATGTGAGTGGGTTAAAGTTTAGTTTTTTACGTATTTGACGGTAGATGACAGGTTTAGCTTGGTATAGGTATTTTTTGAGTATGAATGTTGGGGAGTGATCACTGAGGCTATCTGATAAGCAGCCTGTTATATATGACCGGGGGCTCTTACTGATTAGTATCCAGTCCAGTGTAGTGTGCTTGCTGGATATGAAAACACTAGTCTGCAGGAAGCACTAAAATGACCACTGTACTACCACAAAAATAACATTCTAAGCAAAACAGGCTTAGTATATTAAACACTACTTCCTACAGATGATTTAGCCATTAACTGTGTTCACATACCTCAGTCAGTCATACATACACAGCTCTGTATCTCCTCAGTCCATAGAAATCAACCAAATTCTCTCATCAATAACCGGTATCTTCTGCATATTATCACAAAAATCCATAGGGATACATCTTCAAGGAGACAGCAAGTAACAGGTAGGTGTGTCTTCATACCTTATGATTGTTATATGCCTGGTTCTTCCAGATACGGTAAAAAGTCCTGAGTAGGACTTGTTCCCTTGGAGCCAACTAACAGTAATCTAGTATTATCTCAGACTAAGGCCCGACAAATGCATTGGATAAGAACCAGTCCCTAGAGGTTGAGCATTAACACTTTTTTTATAGTTTCAGCCTTAGTCTAGTAATATCCCCTTATAATATCTATGAATTCATAGGTTCATAGGCTCATAGGTTCATACTAGGCCATCTGCCCTAGGGAATTTATAAGACTAGCCAGAGTGTGTTTGGCTTTTGCCACCCATTTTAAATTAATTTTGCTATGCCCTTTATCGAGGTTAGTATACTGTGCCTCTGTCTAACAGTGACATAGAAGTGATACCCAGGGTAAACCTACGATCTCCCATCCACTCATCAAGATTCCTCTTGAAGAGAGTCAATGATGGACTCTGCCTAACCTGGACTGGGATTTTATTCCAGAGTGAAGGGAGCCTCTGGGTTATGAATCTGTCCCTCCAGCATGTCCTATTTATTTCAGTGCTGAGGTTCAAGTCTCTTGAGCGCGTAGCTCGATGGGATTTGGATTTTCTGAGGTGCAGCATGTCCATTAATTTCAGGTTGGACATGGCTTTATACGTCAGGCACAGAACGCCTCTGAGCAGGTGGTATGCCACTGAGTAGAGCTGGAGTTTCTTTAACCGGGCAGCATATGGCATCTGTATGAGCCCTTTGATCCTTTTGCTGAGGTACTTTTGGGGTCTTTCCAGTTGCTGCAGGTGTCTGGTAAGGTACATCCCAACAGGGGCATTGCACTCAATTATGGGCCTGATGAGGGATGAGTAAAGAGGCACGATGACCTCCCCTGATCTAGATGTGAATCCCTTCATGATTAGGTGGGCTATATAAAATGTTTTTCTAACCACTTTGGCCACATGGTTGTAAAATGAGAGATTGCTATCAACTTGGGTCCCCAGGTCCCTAATTACTTCTTCTGTACTTAATAGATTACCACCTATGTGGTAATTTGTGGGCACTTTGTTTTTGCCAAAGGGGATGACTATACACTTTTTGGCGTTTAGCTTGAGGCCATGGCTCCGGCACCAGTTGTCTGTTTCTATGAGGCCCATTTGGAGGATGCTTGTGTCAGCTGGAGAGTCGATTATGGCACCCAGTTTGCAGTCATCTGTGAACTTGGTCAGCCACAGTCCTTCTGTGTTGGCCTGTACCTCCGAGAAATATATACTGAACAAGAGAGGTCCCAGGACTGAGCCTTGTGGGCCACCACTTGTAACTGGTTTGGAGTCTGACATGGCTCCAGCAATTCTAACCATGTGGGTTCTGTCCTCAAGCCAGTTTGCAACCAATCTAGTGACATAGGGATTTATATTTAAGCTGGTGAGCTTATCTATAATGCCCAAGTGGGGTATTGCATCGAAGGCTTTTGCGAGGTCCAGGTAGGCTGTGTGGACCACCATCCCCTTGTCAATGGTCTTGGTGACTGTTTCAAAGAAATTGACCAGGTTTAAGAGGCAGGATCTGCCCTTAACAAAGCCGAACTGGTCAGGATCCAGTGTCTGTAGGTCCCCAATATCTTTATTTATGAGGTCCATGATGATCCTTTCCATAGCTTTGCAGACCAAGCTAGTCAAGCTTATGGGCACCACCTTTGTGGAGAGGGACCACTGTTGCTGTACACCACTCTTTGGGTACATATCCTGTAGTAAGGCTGAGATTGAACAGTAATAAAAACAACACTGACCCAAGACCACCGACTGTGGTACAGAATGAATAACAAGGCAGGAAAGTATAAAACTTTTATTCTTTTCTCTCACTCTTGAGATCAAACAGTAGTTTTATGTTTGGGTTTAGCTCTTCTTGGAGTTCATGCAGGATGCAGCCCAGGACACCGCCTGATCCCATTGATGGTGTGTTTTTTGCTTTGGAGAGGGCAGCTCTTACCTGAGCATCTGAGATGTCAAGGGGGCAGCACCCTGCTGGGATAGATATTTGCCCTTTTTGTGGGGAGGGGGGGGAGAAGTTTGCGCTGAACCTGTCAGCTAGGATGTTGGCAATGTCTGTGGGTTCGGTGTATTTTTTGTCATTTTGGACTAATTCTGAGCATATCTGGGAATTCCCACCCAGGTTCCTAACATAACTAAAGAAAGCCTTGTGATTATCCTTAGTGTCCTGTGCAATTTTTCTCTCGAAGCTGGCCTTAGATGATTTTATGAGTGCCCGTAGTTTTTTGCTAATACTGATCAGGGATGCCTTCCCTTTTGGGGATTTTACTCTATCATGTAGTAGCTTCCTCCTTCTATTGTATAGTTTGTTTATGGCTGGGGTCCACCAGACAGGACGTCTGCCTTTGGAGGATTGGGACTTGGTTTTATTTGGGATTGCATGATCCATGCATTCCTGAAGGTGTTCATAGAATGCGTTTATAAAGGATTCTGCGGTCTGGGCTGTATTTTCCACAGGCCCGGGGGCTTTCAAGGATTCCACCTCAGTTTTGAGGAGTGTGAAATTTGCTTTGGAGAAGTTTTTCACTGTGGTTTTCTGGACAGGGGGTGGGGTTGGGATGCGAATATCCAGTGAGATTAGTTTATGGTCTGATCTTACCAGTAAGGGATACACTTCTGGTCTGGAGCATAGAGTCCCCATGTTGGTGATGATCAGGTCCAGTATGTTTTCCCCTCTTGTGGGAGTGGTAACAAGTTGTTCCATAGCATTTGAGTTTATAAATTCTAGGAACCTTTGGGCTAGGGTGCTGGAGCTAGAGTAATGCTCCCAGTCTATGTTTGGGTAGTTGAAGTCACCCAATATAATGGTGTTTGGAGAGACCTTCATGTTTTCCATTGTTCTCAGGAAGGCCAAGTGGGGTTCCTGGGTTTGGGAGGGTGGTCTGTAGCAGGCTATAAACTGGAAGGCAGTTTTACCCACTATTAGTTGCACATGGATAGTCTCTGATGCTTCGTGCTGTGCCACCAACCTGGAGGTGTGAATATCTTTGACGAATATTGATACTCCCCCTCCTTTTGTGGTTCGGTTCAAGTTTTGGGGCCAAAAAGCATGGTATGAGGTATAACCTGGTAGTGCTGGGGTGTTCTCGGAAGCCTTGAACCAGGTTTCTGTTACTGCACAGATATCGATGTTCTCCATGCTAAGGAGAGGTTCGAGTGTGTGCATCTTGAGGTTTAGACTTCTGGCATTGAGTAGCATTACTCTTAGTTTCTAATCCCTTGTGATACCTATGGAGGTGGGTTTGTCTTTTGAGCCTTGCCTAAAAAAGGCACTATGGGGGTAGCAAGAGCCTTTGCCAATATCAGAAAGCCCAGGAGTGACAGGTTCAAGCCGTCCCTAGCAAAGCATCATGGCTTGTCGAGCATGTCATCCCAGGCTGGCAGGCATTGGATCCCCTTTGAATGACACCAATACTTAAGCCAATTGTTGAAATTGATCATCTTGTCTTCATATTGTGGCATCATTCTTTGTGAGGGTAAGATGCTACTCAAGATCAGGGTCATACCGGCCTGGGCTACATGCTCAGAGAGCTCCTATGACTCTTTTCATCTAGTCCAGGGAGGTACGTCTCAGGTCATTCACACCAGCATGGACAATGACTGAGTCATATTTGTACTTGCCTTGGAGTGACCTGAGTGCTTGTGTTATGTGGCAGATTCTAGCGCCAGACAGGCAGCTCACCGTGACCTTCTCCTTGTTCAGCCTGGTGAGCGGGATGTCAATGTGCCTGACGATAGAGTCACCTATTACAAGTGTATCAGGTGTGTTGTTTAGCCTTAAGGGCTGTGACTGTTCGGCACACCGGATTTGTGAGCTATGTGTTGCACGTGTTTTGTTTTGGGGTAGCGGTTGCTTGGGTGTCTGCTTTGGAGGTCTCTGCTGCTTAGGCAAATTTTTATTTAGAGCCTCCGAGTATGTTTTTGTGTGTTTATGTGTTTGGTTTGCTGTCGTGGTAGGTCTATGTGAGACTGGAATTGTAGTGAGTGTGGTTTCCTTCTCCTCCTGACTGGTTATGCCAGTACTGAGTTGAGAGAGCTTAGCCTCCAGTTTGGCTATATGGTTGCATCTCTCATATGTGTTGGAATATTTTGGGAGGAGGAGAGGGTTGTCTGTGTACATGAGGCAGTTGTAACATTGCCTCAGGATTCCCAGATTCACCAGCTGGACCAGAGAGGAGATTGACAACTGACCTTTGGACATGCTAGAATAGTATTGGGAATTCCTTTATAATTGAAAAAAGGGCCAATGGGGAACAAGGTACTCAAGGGGAGTTTGTTAGGATGTAGTGCTTTTAATTTTTTAGTGCTGACTTAGTGAGCAAGTGCCAGGTAACTTAAATGCAATGTGTTACAGGTAACTTAAATGCAAAAACGACAAACAGTAATTTTCTTTCAAGTGAAACAAGGAAATAAGTACAGTAAGCAATGCAGATATCACTAGGGATCCACAGAAGCGCTGAAAAGTTGCGTTTTAGGTGGAATTAGCGTTTCAGGGAAATAACAAGCAAACAAACAACAAGCATACAAACAAAGCTAGATTCAGCAGGCCTGGATCTAGTCTATGCTACAGCAAACAAGGTGTACCAATTTCAGTAAGAAACAGTTCAAATATGCAGGCACTATAAGCCTTTAACCAGAAATTCCCAGCTCAGAAGGGCAGAGTCCAGCCTCTCCTCCCACAAGAGTGCAGACCACGAACCTTCTTAATGTAAAATAACTGGCCTGAAGCCCAAGTGCTTAAACCAGAACTAATACACTTTTAGAATAACAGACACTGAGCCCTCAATCAGCAGCTCCCAATTTAGAAGGATGTAAACTACCTCTCCTGCCACCACAGTGCAGGTCACAAACCTTCCTAATGTAAAACAACTGGTCTGAAGCCCAACTGCTTAATCCAAAAGACTTAGAATGATAGCTACACTTTAATCAAGTTACTACCAAGCAGTAATAAATACAACTGAATACTTTAAAGAATGCCTGGATTAGTGCTCAAGTTATACAAACAAAGCTAGATTCAGCAGGCCTGGATCTAGTCCATGCTACAGCAAACAAGGGGTACCAATTTTAATAAGAAGCAGTTCAAATATGCAGGCACTATAAGCCTTTAACCAGAAATTCCCAGCTCAGAAGGGCAGAGTCCAGCCTCTCCTCCCACAAGAGTGCAGACCACGAACCCTCTTAATGTAAAATAACTGGCCTGAAGCCCAAGTTCTTAAACCAGAATTAATACACTTTTAGAATAACAGACACTGAGCTCTCAATCAGCAGTTCCCAACTTAGAAGGATGTAAGCTACCTGTTCTGCCACTACAGTGCAGACCACAAACCTTCTTAATGTAAAACAACTGGTATGAAGCCCAAGTGCTTAAACTAAAAGGCTTAGAATTAAACAATGCCACTCTCTAATTGTATGTAGTCCATCAAGGTGAGGCTTAACACTCTAAATCATTTAGGTCCCAGAATATCATGGACATCTTTTCAAGGGGGCGTGTTAGTATGGAGATAACTAGGGAGTTTTGGGCCATGTAAGGATAAAACTTTTTTATTGATAGCCGCTGTCCATAAGGGACATGGGTGTCAGACCATGGATAAATTTATGATTTTCCAATCAATTGTTAAGGTTTTGTTTGAATATGGTCATGGATCAATTCTGCTTTTCATGGATGTGGGGCCTATTCTCTAACATATGAATCATCTGAGACACATATCTACCTCTCCAACATATGCTGTTTATGTTACATGTAAATTTCAGATCCCTGGATCTAGTATTTCTGGTGTTGTTTCTTTTGTTCATGAACAATAGATCCATCAGGTCTTGGTCTGAGGAAGCCCTTCAAGCCAGAAAAAGATCCCCTGTTAGCATCCTTTAAGAGACTGACTATAGTAACAGAGCCTTTATGTTATCAGTGTAGGACAGGGTGGTCATGCCTTGAATTCTCCTGCTGAGAAACCTTTATGGGCATTTCAGATGTTGTGTCTGGTTTTATACATGCCAAAGGGGGCACTGTATTCAATGACAGGTCTGATAAAGGCCAAGTCGAGTGGTACTATAAAGTCCTTGGACCTGGATGCCACACCCTTACCTATAAGTTGGGTGACATAGAATGATTTTCTTATTATCTTAGCTATTTGTTAATCAAAGGCCGGATTGCTGTGTGTGCATGTTTCCAGATCTCTTACTACCCGTTCAACTCTTCGGGGCGGTTTATTAATGGAGCAATTAATGTGGGTTGACATTTTCCCAAAGGACATTATAATGCATTTTTTGGCATTGGGTTTTAGGTCGTGGTTTTGGCAGCAGTCATTTTTCTGTGTTAAAACCTTTTGCAAGATCTTGGTGTCTTGGCAGGGGAATCTATAATAGTTCCCAGTTTATAGTCATCAGTGAACTTGATGAGACAGAGGCCTTAAACATTAGCAGTGACTGCCCAGAAGAATATTGCATTGACCCTTGTTTATTTCTGTTTAATAGCATTAGCATTTTATTTTCACTTTGAGCTAATAACTGAAATGAAACAGAAGCTAAAGCAATACATGATATAATATGTTACACAAAATACTTTGACTCTTTTTGATAATATTAAAACTGCTCTTTATTTATTATATAGCATACCGTGTTGTGTATGTGAGTTGGTTAGAACAAAGTAAATGTAGTTTATAATACAGCTTAGGATAACATTAGCAATATAAATCAGTTCTTGTCCCTGAATCTGTTAGCTAGGTTCTACCTTTCAGCAGACCTAAAACTGCATCTCTTTTTAATATATTTAGAGTAGGGATTTTCAACCAGTGGCCATCGGGTTATAGTTAGCGTGTGAGTAATATTTCATTGGCCCTTCACAACTGATTTTCAAGCATGCATCTTTCAGCCATGGTAAGAATTTTCTCTATACTCAAAGATATGTGCAGAAATTATATATTTTTGAGGAGTTCATTTCATGACAGACAGATTAATGATTCAGCAAACATAATTTTAGTATATTATGCCAGTGAATAAATTTGTAATATATCTCTGCAGCAAATGAAGTTAGAGAGGAGCACTGTGACTTGTATAACTTTACTTATTCACTAACATCATTCAGATAGTTATTGAGTATTTAATCACTGACAAGAGCCTCCCTTTATAATGATCCACCTTAATGACTGAAGTTAGTAAATTAATTAATTTGTCTTACTCAGTACTTGTCTACACCTTCATTTCTTGGAGACTTCATTCACAAAACATTTATTATGACCTGCATTTAAGAATCAAGTTAATAAATAAAAAAGAGTTGTAGATGTGCTATAACTCCATTCATTCATAAAATAAAATAAAATGTGATAGATGCTGTTGAAAAAGTAGTACAACTTTAATGTCTGCATTCTTTATGTCAGCGTCCTACTGAATCTGTAATAAAAAATGCCACAGCTCAGGTGAGGCATCCACATCCCTCAACATCAGCATTTTAGAACAGGGCATGTCAGTGCACAGCAGGGCAGTGTTATTAACAATGTGTGTTATACCTTCTTTGTTTCATTCAACAATAATCGGTTTAGTGTTCATCTACACAAATATTTTTAAATGCTGTATCTTGCCTTATGTTGCAGCTCCTCGTCACCTCTAACAGCATTATAGTGACAAAAAATGGGTGAACCATGTGTTTTTAATAACATATATTACTTTTTCGATTGCTGTAAAGTACAATGCACAATGTCAAGACTCCACTCAGACCACCCCAGCCATGTGACATCCTCCCTCAGAGAAATACAGTTTGAATATTTCAGAACAGAATATTATCACAGAATAGCAACAAAAAGACAAAACGGTCCTGGGTGAACAGCCTTAAAAGAAACAGAAAGTAGAATGAATATAAAACAAATAAGGCTCACCACAGTGAACTGTATTCCACACAGCTTTAATAGTAAAAAACTGCAGTCACAGTAAGCGCTTTCACGTATTACTTAAAACCACGCAATGGCAGAGGCAGCACATGGAGGCTTGCCTCAGCTTCAATGTAGTTCCGAGGGGGTTAAGGATACTAAAAATGCCGATTTTCAGTACTATCTATCCTGACTTACTTTGCAAATGGCAGAAACAGAACTTAGAAATGAGTTATGGCTATATTAGACTTTTGATTGAACAATATACACAGATATAATCTATGCTAGAAATAGAGATAAAGAATATGCAAAAGGAATTGCACTTGATTGGCCCGACTGAGATAGAGGCGTTTCTTACTGAAACAACTACCACCTTATCAGCTGTTGATAAACAACTGCAAGAGAAAAAAAAGAAGCTAGAACGAGATGTTAATGATTTTCGAAAGGGGCATGTGTTCTAGTGGCGCAGAGATAACACAAACCAGCATAGTAACTATATTAACGTAAATACAACCACCATGGAACATGGTATTATCACCACTAACATGCCCCCTACGACAACTTCCATTCATACGTCATCTTCAAATGAAGTAAGGGAACAAGTTGAAGTTACGTCGAATGAAGGAGTCTTTCCTAGTTTGGGGTAGGGCATCTCAACTGTAAAGAAGCAATCTTTGTCCTTAACATTGGACGTTAGGAGAAAAGACAATTCAACTTTGCACAGCACATCCGCTACACAAGCGACTATAAATAGTGTGAATGGCTTTTGTTCTCTTCCTCTCCCAATTCGACAAACAGATGGAATGGCTTGGTCACCACGGAGCAAAGCGAGGAAGCAGAAAACATCCAAGGAATGCCACGACTTCCAGAAGAAAGTGCTCAGACCCACACCAAGGACTTAATAATAAATATTTCTAGGTATGTTTTGACTGACAGTGAAAGATCCCTATTAAATAAGGGTCTTACTTTCATACCTTCTAGTTCTGTTGATGTAACTGAAATTTTAGTGGACATGAAAAAGTTTATTAGAAATGTTGGCCTAAAAATTATGTTTGGGCACAGTGATGTAAGAGATAGAAATTGTTTTGTTAAACCATCTACCTTTATGCCACCAGCGCATCCATTACTAGAAAGTTTTGAGATGGCATGTGAAATGGATTTGATAACATTATATAACAGCAAGTGTAACGAACCTGACTTCTACAACTTAATGAGTGATGAAAGTCAAGCTTTAAAGGAATTGCAGAATAGAAATATTGTAATTAGACAAGCTGATAAAGGTGGTGCTACAGTGGTGTTAGATCATGATGCACATGTGACTGAAATGATGGTTCTATTGAATGATGATAATACATATCAAATTTTAAATAAAATGTCTTTACATAGATTAATTAAAAATGTACATGGTGAACTTTATGATTTGTTTTTATGTAATATCATTGATGCTGAGTTATATAAATACTTTTTAGGAGAAGCCCATTGTGCCAGTGTTTAGGGGGTTGCCTAAAGTGCACAAAACATTAATCAACCCACCAATGAGACCCATTGTCTCAGGGGGAGGTTGGTTAACGGAGCCCCTATCAATATATATAGAGAAGCAATTTAGACCAGTGGTAGATAATATCAATTTGATAGTTAAAGACACACAACATTTTTTGGAGAGCTATGCTGACTATATATCTACAGTGTATAATGTGAATAATGATATTCTAGTTACATGTGATGGTTTTTCCTATTTACATCTCGTCCTAATGGAGTAGAGATAGAATATGTGAGGTTGCTGTTGACTGAACAAGGGGTCCCCAGGGACTTGATTATTTGATGCATGTTATTGACTAATTTGGTGCTAACAAATAATGCATTTATGTACAATAACACTTATTATCTATAAACCAAGGGAGTTGCCATGGGAACCCCTTGTGCTAACTCTTATGCTAACCTTGTGTTGGCATGTTGGGAAGGCCATTATGTAATGGGGAGCACATCATTTAGTAAATACATTAAATATTACAAGTGTTTTGTGGATGATATTTTTTTCATTTGGGCTGGAACAAAATCTGAGTTGAATGAATTTATTGATTACATTAATGGTACCACTGATTTTCTGAAATTTGAATGTAAAAGTTCAGAAAGTATAATAGAGTTTTTAGATGTAGAAATATCTAAGACAAATAACGAGATACATTCTAATTTATATAGAAAACCATGTTGGAGGAACAGTATATAACACCGTAGTAGTATGCATCCACACCATATATATACTAATATAGTGAAGGGCCAATCACTAAGGGCCCCAACTTTCTAGCCCAAAGATTCCTGGAGTTCATAAATTCAAATGCCATGGAACAACTAGTCACTGTCCCCACAAGAGGAGAAAATATACTAGATCTCATCGCAAACATGGGGACAAAATGCTCCACACCGGAAGTATATCCCTCTTTGGTGAGATCAGATCAAACTAATCTCACTAGAAATCCACATCCCGCCCCCACCCCAAACAAAAAAGACCACAGTGAAGAACTTCTCTAAAGCAAACTTCACACTACTCAAGACTGGTGTGGTATCCTTCAAGGCCCCCGAGCCAATGGAAACCACAACCCAAGCTGTGGAAGCCCTTACAAATGCCTTCTATGAACACCTTCAGGACTGCATGGATCAGGCAATCCCAAATAAAACCAAGGCTCTTTCCACCAAGGGCAAACGTCTAGTCTGGTGGACCCCAGCCATAAACAAACTTTACAATAAGAGGAGAAAGCTATTACATGATGGAGCAAAATCCCAAAAAGGGAAGGCATCTTTGATCAGTACTAGCAAGAAACTACGATCCCTCATAAAATCATCCAAGGCCAACTTTGAGAATAAAATTGCCATAGATTCAAAAGACAATCATAAGGCCTTCTTCAGCTATGTCAGAAACCTGGGTGGAAACTCCCAGATATGCTCAGAATTAGTCCAAAATGATACAAAAATCACTGAACCCACAGACATTGCCAACATACTGGCAGACAGGTTCAGCGCAAACTTCACCCCCCCCCCAAAAGGAGAGATAACTATCCCAACAGAGTGTAGCCTCCCAGACATCTCAAATGCGCAGGTGAAAGCTGCTCTGTCTAAAGCTAAAAACACAGCATCAATGGGACCGGATGGTGTCCCCGGCTGTGTGCTACATGAACTCAATGAAGAACTAAACCCGCACATAAGGCAGCTGTTTAATCTTAGCCTTACCACAGGCAACTGTGGTCCCACTCCACAAAGGCGGTGCCTCTACGGACCCTGGTAATTACCGCCCCATAAGCTTAACAAGCCTGGTCTGCAAAGCTATGGAGTGGATCATAATGGAACTCATAAACAAGGACATAGGGAACTTGCAGACCTTGGACCCAACCCAGTTTGGCTTTGTCAAGGGCAGATCTTGCCTTTTGAACTTGGTCGACTTCTTCGAAACAGTTACCAAGGCCATTGATGAGGGAAAGGCAGTCCATACAGCCTACCTTGACCTTGCAAAAGCTTTCGACACAATACCCCACTCGAGTATCATAGAGAAACTTACCAGCTTAAATGTAAACTCATATGTCACAAGATGGGTTGCAAACTGGCTAAAGGACAGAACCCACAGGGTTAGAGTTGCTGGAGCCATGTCAGACTCCAAGCCGGTTGCAAGTGGTGTCCCACAGGGCTCAGTCCTTGGCCCCCTATTGTTCGGCATCTACTTCTCAGAAGTACAGGCAAACATAGGAGGACTATGGCTGACAAAGTTTGCGGATGACTGCAAACTGGGTGCCATAGTGGATAGTACATCGGACACAGACATCCTTCAGAGGGGTCTCACGGAAACTGATAGCTGGTGCCAGAGCCATGGCCTGAAGTTAAACGCAAAAAAGTGTATAGTCATACCCTTCGGGAAAAACAAGGTAACCCCAAGCTACCATATAGGTGGCAACCCACTAAGCACAGAAGAGGTTATCAGGGACCTGGGTACCCAGGTTGACAGTGGCCTCTCGCTTGACACTCACGTTGCTAAAGTGGTTTGAAAGACCTCCTACATTGCCCATCTGATCATGAAGGATTCACATCCAGATCAAGTGAGGTCATTGTTCCCCTGTACTCTTCACTTATCAGACCAATGATCGAGTACAATGCCCCATTCAGGATGTATCTCACCCGACACCTGCAGCAATTGGAGAGACCCCAAAAGTTCCTCACCAAAAGGATAAAGGGACTCCAAAACCTGTCATATACTGCCAAACTGAAGAAACTCCAACTCTATTCAGTTGCATACCGTCTGCTCAGAGGTGACCTGTGCCTGACATACAAGGCCATGACCAACCCGAATTAATGGACATGCTCCACCTCAAAAAATCCAAATCCACCAGAACCACTAGAGCAAGTGACTTAAACCTTAGCATGGATATAAATAGGACATGCTGGAGGGATAGATTTATCACCCAGAGACTCCCCATGCTGTGGAATAAAATCCCGGTCCATGTGAGGCAGAGCACCTCACTGGCTCTGTTCAAGAGAAATCTTGACCGGTGGATGGGAGATCGTAGGTTTACCCCGGGAATCATCTCTGTGTCACTGCTGGACAGAGGCACAACAAACTAATGGGCACATTATTTCTAACATAAGGGGTGGCGTAAGCCACATAACTTTGGGCTAGGCTTATAAATGCCTTAGGGCAGATAGCCTAGTATAAACCTATGAACCTATGAACCTAATCAAGGTTAACCACCAATGAAGACAGCTATCAGAAACACCAAAAAATATTGGCGAAAAATTTTAGCAATAGCGGTTACAATACAAAAGAAGTAGGGCATATGTTGCAAGAAACTAATTTGTTGAGAACAGGTAAAGGAAAACCATACCTACATAAGAATAGGGAGGAGGATGGAGCTGCTGTAAATATCAACAGCAAACAGGATGATAAGAAAACCATGATAATTATTCCATACTCCAATAGAAATATTAAGGTTAAGGATGTTATATATAAGAATTGGGGTATTTTAACCAAAGATGAAAAAATATTAGATATAGTGGGACCTAGGCCTAACTTTACCTATAGGAACATGAAATCTTTAAAAAGGTTACTATGTTATGAACAAGACAAGAAAGACTTCATGAATTCCAATTGATATGGTACTTTTCCTTGTTGAAGGTGTAACCAGTGCTCTTATATGACAGGGGATAACTGCTTCACACATCCTGACACAGGACATGAGTATAGGCTATGTCATTATAGTGACTGCAGATCCCGAGACTTGATATACTTGGCACAGTGCCAGGTATGCAAGTCTTTTTATGTAGGTAAAACAAATAGAAGTCTTAGAGAGCAAGTTAGATAACATATATAATCAATAAAGAAGATGAAGAGGAATGCGTTGGCGAGACACATATCGAGTGTTGGTACAAGACATAATTTTAAGTTTAGGGTACTAGAAATGATAAGAAAGACTGATTGGCTAGGTGATATAAAAAAATCTCACTGAGGAATATGAGAGTATATGGATTATGAGACTACAAGCCCATAGGGCACATGGGATTAATGTAAGAATAGATGGATTATGAGACTACAAGCCCACAGGGCTCACGGGCTGAATGTAAGAATAGATGGATTATGAGACTACAAGCCCACAGGGCACATGGGCTTAATGTAAGAATAGATGGATTATGAGACTACAAGCCCACGGGGCTCATGGGCTGAATGAAAAGGTGACTTTGAAACCGTTCCTAGCAGCACAACCCTATATCCACTGATTTTTAAAGTTTTCATAACATGATAATAAACACAGTTCTTATCTCAATGTGCATTATATATATATATGGATCACCTTTAAAACCTCGAAATTGCGTTTGCCCGACACAGTAATGACCGACACCAAAAGACCGACAACAAAAAACGCCGACAACGCAAAACACTGAAAACCATTACACCAACACACTACACGTAAACAACACAGTACACTACATAACATATGCACTATCCCTAACCCAAACCCTAACCCTAAGGTCCGACACAAGACACTTACCCTACCTGCACCCTAACCCTAACTCACTTACCCACCCCTAAACCCACAGTCCCTCACTATCGCACACACACCCTAACTGCACCTAACCCTAACTCACTTACCCACCCCTAAACCCACAGTCCTCACTATCGCACACACCCTACCTGCACCCTAACCCTAACTCACTTACCCACCCCTAAACCCACAGTCCCTCACTATCGCACACACACCCTACCTGCACCCTAACCCTAACTCACTTAACCCACCCCTAACCCACAGTTCCTCACTATCGCACACTTACCTGTCCGCTCTCTAACACTAAATCCCTCACTCGATCGCACACTTACCGAGTCCGTCGGGTTCTCACCTTGTCGGTCATCTGCGTTGTCGGTATTTTCGTCCCGTCAGATTCCGTGTCGGCCAAACGCGTTGTCGGGCATCTCAAGGTGACCCATATATATATATATATATATATATATATATATAGTTTTTTATGGTATTTTAAACATTGTTTTTTCTAGTTGAATTCTATGAAATAAATTATTCATGAGGCCATTATTAAGTCTTTTAGATGATTAGATGGGGTTACTTGATGGAACGTTTAAAACGGAGTTGTTTTTCATGACAGTATTGAAGTCTGATGAAACGTATGTAATACGTGAAAGCGCTTACTGTGACTGCAGTTTTTTACTCTTAAAGCTGTTTGGAATACAGTTCGCTGTGGTGAGCCTTATTTGTTTTATATTGATCATCACAGAATAGTGCTACATTGGAGTTGCATCTGATAAAATGCAAAGCAGAATATCACAGCTCTAGCCAGAAAAGTACTAGAATGTCACATAGTGCTTTCTGGAATTATTATAAAATATCATATGTTACTGTAAACCATTTTACAGCTCTACTTAGGACCTTGCCATCTAACATGAGACACACTAGAAGAATGAACACTGGATCACAATAACACGATATAATTAGTGCGAGACAAAAGGATAAGCAAGCAAACGAACAAATAAAATAAAAAACAAGCTGTCTATTGTAGAATGTGCCATTATAATTATTTATTTTTTTGCAAGATGGCTTTATATATACTTGATCTGGCAGCTAGTGGTGAGGACTAAAGCTCTGAGCTGTAAATAACCTACTTTCTGTGCTCAAAGTATAAGGTTTAATTCCTTCCACCTTCATTTGTTTGCTGTGTGACTGAGCAAGTCATTTAAACGGGTCTATATTAGAACATCGAAGTTGCAGAACTTCGAATGTTCTAATATCGACCCATAATAAGCGAAAGCTGAAAATAGCGAAGTTTCAGAAAACCAAATTCTTTCCTAGGGAAAGAATTTGGTTGTCCATTCCTGTCACTTCGCTATTTTCCGCTCTGCGGTGGAAAGTTACGGATCGGGTTTAGGTAAGTGTGCGATTGTGCGGACATGAGGGTTAGGGTGGGTTAGGTGAGTTAGGGTTAGGGCATGGGTCAGGTAAGTGTGCGAATGTGTGGATGTGAGGGTTAGGGTGGGGTAGGTGAGTTAGGGTTAGGGCGCGGGTGAGGTGTGTGTGCAATAGTGACGGTCCTTAGGGATAGGGTTTGGGTTAAGGTAAGTTGGTAGATAGTGGTATATGTACAGTTTAGTTTAAGTTTAGATGTAAGATTTTAGGTGTATGTGTGTGGATTGCTGTTTGTTTGGTGTGTTTGTGTTGTGTATATGTGTTTTGGAACAGCAAATTTTTTCCCTAGGAAAAAATTTATTGTTCTGAATTTTCAATGTTATCAGATTTCGGTTACTAAGGGTCGATATTAGAACATTCAAAGTTCTGAAACTTTGATGTTCTAATATAGACCCATTTAATCAGGAAATGTTCCTAGTCATCCCTGAAAGAGACAATGAGTCAAGTGGGCTTACCCATCCAACAAATAAAATAAAATAATAAAAAATAGAAGTTAAATACCTTGAAAAAGGGGAATAGTCTGAGATGCTGTAGAAGTTAGTATATCTGCCCCCCCCCCCCCATTTGAATATTCAGTACTCTGCAAATCAGGAGAATATCAGTGAGAATTAAGTGTGAATATTATATATGTGGTTCCATAACATTTGATCAAATGTGGCTTTGACTGAACTTACAAATGAGCAGTACTGAATGTTGAAAGCCATATCGACATTGTGTATTACCATAGTTGTGAAATGTCACCAAGATGTTGAATGAAAGGCAACATCGAAACATGCACAATGAACTGCTGCATGATATGCACAGGGCAGTTTTGTGACAAGGTTCACAGCTGTCCTTATAATGTCTATGTTTGTTTTGCAGGTGTATTTCCAGAATAAAGAATTACAGGTCTTTTCCACATTGTCTTATCCAGTCAAATGTGTAGGTAAGCCATACTTTGCCATCTTATATATTTACTTAATAAATGTTGTTACAAATATACTCTCAGCTTTAATTTGTTTGTACCTGTTATTACACCCCAGATGTATTCCTTTGGTATACAGCTTTTATGTCAAAAAAGTAAGGGATTCCAGCTGCTTTGCTATCGTATATCCACCACACTTCCTGTAATCATCTTACATCATGTGAGTTAGAATTACATCTATTACACATACATGTATGTATCTCTCATCTTACATCATGTGGGTTGGAATTACATCTATTACATATACGTGTATGTATCTCTCATTTTACATTATGTTGGTTGGAATTTTATCTATTACACATACGTGTATGCATGTCTCATCTTACATCATGTGGGTTGGAATTACATATATTACACATGTGAATGTATCTCTCAACTTACATCATGTGGGTTGGAATTACATCTATTACACATGTGTATGTATCTCTCATCTTACATCATATGGATTGAAATTACATCTATTGCACATACATGTACGTATCTCTCATCTTACATCATATGGGTTGGAATTACATCTATTACGTATATGTGTATGTATCTCTCATATTACATCATGTGGGTTGGAATTACATCTATTACACATACATGTATCTCATGTACTTGTGTATTTTTTCAAACTGTTTTCTTCCTTGCTGCTGACTCCTTAACTGCGTTCCCTCAGCTTGCTCTCTATCAGCCAAGTTTGTCTTTTTTATCTCCATACTGACAGCGTACTGTTAAAAGTCTTGCATGCTGAATTAAATGGTTGCAATGAAACTCGCTCATCACACAGCTGTGTTCTCTTACATTGCAATGTCTCCTTATCTGCAAACTATCAGCCAAGTTTGTCTTTTTCATCTCCATACTGACACCGTACTGTTAAAAATCCTGCATGCTGCATTAAACGGTTGCAATGAAACTCGCTCATCCCACAGCTCTATTCTCTTACCTTGCAGTTTCTCCTTATCTGCAAACTATCAGCCAAGTTTGTCTTTTTCAGTTCCATACTGACAGCGTACTGTTAAAGGTCCTGCATGCTGCATTAAATGGTTGCAATGAAACTCGATCACACAGCTCTGTTCCCTTATCTTGCAGTTTCTCCTTATCTGCAAACTATCAGCCAAGTTTGTCTTTTTCATCTCCATACTGACAGCGTACTGTTAAATGTCCTGCATGCTGCATTAAACGGTTGCAACGAAACTCACTCAGAACACAGCTCTGTTCTCTTACCTTGCAGTGTCTCCTTATCTGCAAAGTATGTTGGCTTAGTTTTTACATTTTACAATATACTTAATTAAGGCATTATCTACTGTACACTCTTAGCACGTTGCTATGCTGTAAAGTAGCTTGGTGGCAAGGACCCCCCCCCAGCATTTTTTAATAGACTGCCTGCTAATTGCAACAAACTTATGCCTATTACATGCTGGACTCATTAGCCTGTCTTAAGATATTTCTTACCGAAACTGTTTTAAGTTATTTATTTGATAGTACTACACAACAAAACCTCTTATTCTTGCTATGAAAAGTACATAGCCTTATTCTGTTCGAGTTTTTAGTGATTGTGCTCGACTCTGGGCTTGGCTCAACCCACTCCATTTGCTCTCACTTTGCTCAGGTTCATTTCGCTCTCTTCCCACCCCCATTCCCACCCACCCCTATATCATTTCTTTCATAGCTAACTACTTTGCACCTCCCAAAACATACACCCTCCCCCTCATGTCTTTCACTCCATAATAATCTATACCTCAACCCACTTGCTGCTACAACAAAATATTCTAACTTCATCCCCCCTACTGGTACTAGCTGGTATACACTATTATCCCCTATCTAATAGACCAAAAAACTATACTCCTTTATTTTTTTAACTAAAAACACCCTACAATATGTACTCCTCAAAGAGTAAAAGCTATGCATTTCTAACTACCTCCATCCTATTACTGCCTGTCCTACTCCTCCTCCTTATACTCACGTCACTTAACATCCACTTACACCCCCAACATATCTCCTCTACACACCCAGAGTGTTGTAGCCATATAAATAACCACCAAACCTTTGCCATTTATCCATCTGTTTTCTCATTAAATACTTCCTTACCAAAAATACACTTACCTAACACCCAACTCACCCATACCAAACACAAAACCAAACACCACACCCCCACTGTTAATATGCTCAAACTCATCTACCTCCACAAAACATTTTCTTAGCTGCAGACATTCATCCCAACCCTGGCCCAACACACTCCACTGCTAGCCCTCTTATCCCCAAAGTTAATAATCTCCCAAACAAACATATTTCCTTCTATTCAATAAACACTAGGAGTATTCTGAACAACGTAAGTGAACTACATGCTTGGATCTCCCACCATACTCCTGCTATCCTTGTTCTGACTGAAACCTGGGTTGAAATCCCAACACTAAGACATCGAGATCTTGCCCTCTGGCTATAGCAAACACCATCTAGATCGACCAAAAAGGAAAGGGGGAGGCATTGCTATCCTACACTCTAACCACCTTACCATTTCTAACTCTACTTTTACATCCCAAGCCTTCTCCCCAGCTGAAATTTTATCTGTAAACCTAAATATGAATAGCCATTCCACTATCATCATTGTAGCAATTTACATTCCACCAGGTGATAATATCCCCCTACTGGAAAATATGCTTGCTCATATCTCACAACACATCCCAAATGAAACAATCATTCTTGGGGATGTCAACAGTAACTGGATATCTCTCTCCTCTCAAAACTCCTCACAACACCTTAATCTCTACGGCTTTACTCAACTCATCCCTGATCCCACTTATTTCAGTAACTCCCATACAGTCTCATCTCTCCTTGACTGGATTCTTGTCTCTCACCCTTCCAAATACCATAACCCTGAAACACTACCATATTCCCTGAGTGATCACTGCCCAGTAAAAATACTAAGATACACATCCCATAAAGCTAAATCTCAAACGTTTATCAAACACCGACAACTAACAAACTTTAATCCTGAAACTCTCACATCTTTACTATCAAAAGTGAACTGGAATCCCTTAAAACTACTCCCCTTGGATGAAGCTGCCCACTTTTTTAACACCACTTTCCTTAGTATTTTAAATTCTGTGGCACCCCTTAGAACAGTCCGCATAAAGTCTAACATAGCCCCATAGCTGACCGTAAACACACGTGCACTACTAAAAAAAAGAGACAGAGCATGGAAGATTTGGACTAAAACTAAACATCAACCAGACCTCCAGAAATATAACGAACTTAGAAATCTTGCCAGAAGTCACATAACTAAAGATAAGAAAAACTTCTGTAATAATCCATCTTCTACCTTTAAATCCAACCCAAAAATGTTCTGGCACTCTGTAAATCAAATATTACACCCAGGTACGCAAGCATCCCCTAACCCTCATTATGACAAAACACATGAAGAAACTGCCTCCATATTTAACAACTACTTTATAGACTCAATATCCAAATTGCTAAGTCAAGACACAAACCATCCCACCAACAATAATAGACCTATCCAAATTGCTAAGTCAAGACACAAACCATCCCACCAACAATAATAGACCTAATAGCTAAACTCTTCCATCAGTAGTAACCTTACCACTACCTTCTCCCTCAAACCTGTCTCCACTAACTATATTAAAACTCTACTATTTAAATTAAAACCTTGCTCCACATCCATAGACAACATTCCTTCTGCATTCCTTTAGGCTGCTGCTGATGTTCTACCTTTCCCAGTTTCTATTCTAATACATCACTCTATTACGGAATCCACAGTCCCTTCCATCTGGAAGCAATTTTACATCCTTCCAATACACAAAGGAGGAAACGCCACAGATGTAACTAATTTTAGACCCATAGCCATGCTCTCACCACTCTCCAAAATTCTGGAAAAATGTATACACAATCAAGTCTTACACTACCTTCTGCAAGAAAGTCTACTTCCACCTACCCAACATGGCTTTCATCCCATACACAGCACTACAACAGCTCTCCTGTCTTTCCTAAACTCTGTATTACTAGCTACAGATGGTAACAAACGTATTTCCTGTCTTTTCATTGACCTCTCTAAAGCCTTTGATACAGTCTCTCATAAACTTCTTCTACTTAAACTAGCAAACTTACACTTCACTCCATCCACCACATCTTGGTTTAACAGCTATCTCTCTGATAGACTGCAATCAGTCAAATAGATCTCAGCTTTCTCCCCTCTTATTCCTGTTAAAACAGGTGTTCCACAAGGCTCCATCCTTGGGCCACTTCTTTTTAACATCTTTACCAACCTTCTCTACTCTTCCTGTCCTGGATCATCACTGATACAATACGCAGATGATTCTACACTTATCACTAATGCTGAATCACCAACACAACTAAAATCAGACACACAGTCCTCTTTTAACTCTGTAGAAATCTGGCTATCTCAAAACCAACTAATCCTTAATCCAAAGAAAGCCAAATTACTACATTTTCTCCCTAAATACCTTAACCACATAAAGTATTCCTTCTCCATACTGTCACAAAATAATATTCAAATACAGGTGGACATCAGTACAAAACTCTTAGGTGTTGCTATTGATGACAGACTAACCATTGATTTACACATCAATAATTGTTTCCAAAAAACACATCTCAAGCTAGGTCTCCTCTATAGAAACAAAAAAATATCTTACTAAAACAGCAAAACTAACCCTTGCAAATGCCTACCTCTTACCCACTTTACTTTATAGTTCCCATATTCTCACCAGCCTCAACACTGGACTACTAAACAAGTTAGAAACAACTTACAACAGGATTGCCAGATTTGCTGCCCAAAATTCTTACAAATCCCATCACTGTCTCTCACTAAAAGCACTAAATTGACTAGAATTACCTAACCTGCTTCGGTATAATCAGTTTCAGATTATTCATTCCATTCTCTACAAACCCCCTTTCTGTCCAACTATCTCATCTCTAATCTCTCATTACCTACCCACTAGATTACTCTGCAGTTCTGAACAAGGCCTACTAAAAATCTAAAAACCAAGGACCAAAATGGGTCACCTAGTCTATAGCTTTACTAGATATAAGATCCCTTGAACATCCCAATCAATTCAAAAGCACTAAAAACAAATACCTTCATGAAAAATGGACTTGCCAATGTAATTATCCCCCGTAAACACTCCCCTATAACCTTCTACTTCTCTTCTCTCTTCCTTTCCTTCAATAAACAAACTTACTACTTTATCTTCTCCTCTTGGTACATCACTGTACAAACATAACTAGTAAAATATTTCAGCTATGTAACTATTGCACTATTATGTATATAATATGTACTTATAAATGCATCACTCTAATGAATGTATTTCTATGTATTTCACTTGCCACAGTTTAATGTATGACACTGTAATGCAATAATGTGTGGTACTGATGAATGCAATGTGTGGCACTGTAATGCAGTAATCTGTGGTACTGATGAATGTATTTCTATATGTAGTTAATATGCAAAATTTCTATTTTCTGTTGGAGCTTTTCTCCTCGGGCCTCCACTGAAAATGGACATTTGTAGCCCAGTCAGACAAACCCAGTCAACAAATATAAAATAAATAAATAAATAAGTTTCTCATCTTAAATCATGTGGGTTGGAATTACATCTATTACATATACGTGTATGTATCTCTCATCTTACATCATGTGGGTTGGAATTACATCTATTACATATACGTGTATGTATCTCTCATCTTACATCATGTGGGTTGGAATTACATCTATTACATATACGTGTATGTATCTCTCATCTTACATCATGTGGGTTGGAATTACATCTATTACATATACATGTATGTATCTCTCATCTTACATCATGTGGGTTGGAATTACATCTATTACATATACGTGTATGTATCTCTCATCTTACATCATGTGGGTTGGAATTACATCTATTACATAATGTGTATGTATCTCTCATCTTACATCATGTGGGTTGGAATTACATCTATTACATATACGTGTATGTATCTCTCATCTTACATCATGTGGGTTGGAATTACATCTATTCCATATACGTGTATGTATCTCTCATCTTACATCATTTGGGTTGGAATTATATCTATTACATATACGTGTATGTATCTCTCATCT
>NC_056726.1:1074355498-1074412998 GCF_019279795.1 Protopterus annectens | reverse complement strand
TCCTTTCAAATTGGATGAAGAAGTCCTCATAAGATGTATCACAACCATAGTAATGACACCATCTCTATGCAAGTTGTTGCCACAGTTTCCCTGACCAGAAATGAAAGCTAAATAGAAACTTGTTTGGATGCATTGGAGGTGACAACCTGATTAAATGCCTATGTGAGGCTCTGCCTTGATTAAATGAGTACATGCTAAAGATGGTATCAGCCTAATGTCAACTGATATAATTAATATAAACAATGAGATAATAAATTAGGAACATTACACCAAACTGCCACAACAAATCAGGGAAGTGTGCAATGGAATTAGGCATTTGCAAGGTCAAGCTTCTTCTTCTTTTGGCATTTCCTGGTTAGGGGTCCCCACAGCAGATCACCTGACCGGTCATGATTGGCAGTGGCGTTTTAGAGTTCTGAGCTGCCAGCCTGGCACCCAAACTTCCATGAAAGGCACACACATGCATGCACTCATGCCTAGGGCCAATTTAGAGTACCCAATCCACCTACAGGATGTCTTTGGGATGAGGGAGGAAACCAGAGCACTTGGAGGAAATCTACGTGACCACAGGGAGGACATGTAGACTCCGCACAGAAGGCACCCCAGCCAAGGATCAAACCGGAGAGCATCTTGCTGTGAGGTGGCAACACTATCTGCTGCACCCCGTGGCCACCCATATTTGCAATGTTCAATATGCTACATAAATGAAGGGCAGTACTGAGGCAATGATACACCCACAAGAAAAATATACTGAGTCATAAAACTATGCTGAAGGACAATGCTGACACACTATGCACTCGGTGAAGAAGGTATCATTTGCTTTATAGAGAAGTCATAAAGCTCATAAAATTCTAAACAGAAAAGGAAAAAGTTTAGAAGACTAAGGAACCAGCATAGTGAGTGTATCAGTTCAGTTGTGATTGTGGACAGGAAGAATGTAATTGGCATTGATTGCAGACAACTTCATTAACACATCAAAGCTGAACCACGCAGGTTATCCCGGTTAGCAAATGTAATAACTAACTAACTAAATAAATAAATAAATATGCAGGTGACCTGAAATTGGGTAAATGGATTATATGTGTTACAGATAAGGCATATCTGCAAAATAACGTGAATAAATTGACCATTTGGGCACAGGAGAATAATATGCAGATACATACATAAAAAAATAAGCATATGAGATTTGGTAGGCATAAAATGAAAGGTGAATATTTAATACAGCACACAGTGATTGAAACTGTAGACTCATTTAAGTACCTGGGTATATGGGTAGATTCAGCTATGAGTTTTTCTAATCATGGTAACCAGTTAGTTAATGATAGTTATAGAACTATAGGTTGTATAAAAAGATTTATAAGGTCTAGGAAATCAAAAATTATGAAGTCATTGTTTGTTAGTTACATTAGACTCAAACTTGAGTATGGAATAACAATATGGAAACCATATAAGAAAAGAAGCATGAATAAACTACAAAGAGTACAGTGGAAATATACCAAGGGTATCCATGGGTGTGAAAATTTAAGTTATTATGAAAGACTAAAATATCTGAAATTGTACAGTGTCTCTTACAGATATCTAAGAGGATATCTTATTCAGGTATATAGGGCATTTAGAGACAACTACCTCTGGGAATGTTTGGAGTTATCAAAAAGTACTAAGGAATCATCAGATAACCTATATAGAAGATTCTATAGGAATGAAAAGTGTACTAATTGGTTCTCTGACAGAGTATCTGATACTTGGAACAGACTAACAAATTACATTAAAGCAAGTGCTAGTTTAGATATTTTAAGAACAGTCTGGACACTTATTATGGGAACAGGTATCTTGGTTTCACTTAGTTACCTTCACTAATTTGAATTATTGGCAAACTAGAAGGGAATTAATGCCCTTGTTTTAAGTATTTGTATGTATGTATATATGCATGTAAGGTCTGGTCAATAAAATTACTTAACTGCATCACACTGCATCAAGGAATACATCTGACACCAACAAGATAAAGACAGTAGATGGCTTTGTCACTGAGCAAGCACAATTACAAAGAGCAGTAGGTCTACAGAATTATATGGAAAGTAGAGCTACGTAAGTAAACTTATAATGGTAGATGTTTGCATGATCACAGCTGCAGAAGCCTTAGCTATATGGATTCTGTCTGCCAAGGATATAACAGCTGTCCCACTTCCAAAGCTTCAGTACACATTCCACAAGCCCAAACTATCAGTCAGCTTGAGCTGAGCTGATTAAAAAGACTGGTTTAATGCCATGGCCTTCAGAGCTTTCATGCCACTAGACAGAGGGAAGCAGAGCCCTGAAAAGGCAATGCTAGGAACAATAAAAATTCAATGTCTACAACCTAGCATAAATAACACAGGAAACCAAATGGGGTTTGAGGGAGCAGCTACTGCAGTGGTACTCATTTGAACATCTACTGATATGGTAAATTTACTTACACCATCATACTATGTTCATAATATGTTCATCGTAGTGGTCACTGCTGCAGTGGACTTAGCTATATGAGTAGATTACCCTAGCTTACTGCATTTGGGAGTTGGAATGAAAAGGGTCCAAGATCCCCTGGAGAATGGTCCTAGGAAAGGCTGATCTAGGCCTACCCCTAGGGAAGGAATGAAGTTCATACTGATTTGTAAAAGTATGTACAGAGAACCAAGTTACTACTTCTAGAATACTTATGGAATCCAACCCTTTCCAAAAAAGCAATAGATGAAGCTAATGGCCTGAAAGAGGGGGCCTTGTCCCTTCCTGGAATAGTTTTGTTGTGCTGAGTATAACAAAACATAACAGCCTTAGATAATCATTTGGAAATAGTCTGGTTTGACACAGCCTGCCCCTCTTTCCTTCACAAGAAAGAACAATTGATCCAATGATCTGTAAGACTTAGTTACGTCAAGATATTACCTGAGCTGTCTGTGGACATCTAAGATATGAAGTATTCTTTCTTCCTCGTTTTTAGGTTAGGGAAATAAAACTGAAATATGGATAGTTTGGCTTAAAGTTACTTGGATACCAATTTAGGCATAAAAAGAATGATTAGTTCTCAAAGAAACCCTGTCTATGTGGAAAATGAAAGAGGACTAACTCACTATAAGAGCTTGCAACTCTGATACCCTTTTTTCCAGAAGTCAGAACACTCTGCAAAACTATTTTCTATGTTAACAACCTCAAGTCAGCCAGGTTCAAGTGGAGCAAATGTAAGTTTCTCTAACACAAAATTAAGATCCCAAAGAGGGATCACCAGTTTTCTTGAAGGCCTCTTATACAAAGCTGCCTTTACATAGGTACATAGGTTCATAGGTTCATAGGTTTATACTAGGCTGTCTGCCCTAAGGCATTTATAAGCCTAGCCCAAAGTTTTGTGGCTTATGCCGCCCCTTTATGTTAAAAAATACTGTGCCCATTAGTTTGTTGTGCCTCTGTCCAGCAGTGACACAGAGATGATTCCCGGGGTAAACCTATGATCTCCCATCCACCGGTCAAGATTTCTCTTGAACAGAGCCATCAAGGTGCTCTGCCTCACATGGACTTGGATTTTATTCCACAGCATGGGGAGTCTCTGGGTGACAAATCTATCCCTCCAGCATGTCCTATTTATATCCGTGCTAAGGTGTAAGTCACTTGCTCTAGTGGATCTGGTAGATTTGAATTTTTTGAGGTGGAGCATGTCCATTAATTCCGGGTTGGACATGGCCTTGTATGTCAGGCACAGGTCACCTCTGAGCAGGCGGTATGCAACTGAATAGAGCTGGAGTTTCTTCAGTCTGGCAGCATATGACAGATTTTGGAGTCCCTTTATCCTTCTGGCGAGGAACTTTTGGGGTCTCTCCAATTGCTGCAGGTGTCGGGTGAGATACATCCCGAATGGGGCATTGTACTTGATCATTGGTCTGATAAGTGAAGAGTACAGGAGAACAATGACCTCACTTGATCTGGATGTGAATCCCTTCATGATCAGGTGGGCAATGTAGAAGGTCTTTCTAACTTTAGCAATGTGAGTGTCAAAAGAAAGGCCACTGTCAACCTGGGTCCCCAGGTCCCTGATAACCTCTTCTGTGCTTAATGGATTGCCACCTATATGATAGCTTGGGGTTACCTTGTTTTTCCCGAAGGGTATGACTATACATTTTTTGGCATTTAACTTCAGGCCATGGCTCTGGCACCAGTTATCAGTTTCCGTGAGAACCCTCTGAAGGATATCTGTGTCCGATGTACTTTCCACTATGGCGCCCAGTTTGCAGTCATCTGCAAACTTTGTCAGCCATAGTCCTCCTATGTTTGCCTGTACTTCTAAGAAGTAGATGCCGAACAACAGGGGGCCAAGGACTGAGCCCTGTGGGACCCCACTTGTGACCGGCTTGGCGTCTGACATGGCGTCAGCAACTCTAACCCTGTGGGTTCTGTCCTTTAGCCAGTTTGCAACCCATCTTGTGACATATGGGTTTACATTTAAGCTGGTAAGTTTCTCTATAATACCCGAGTGGGGTATTGTGTCAAAAGCTTTTGCAAGGTCAAGGTAGGCTGTATGGACTGCCTTTCCCTCATCAATGGCCTTGGTGACTGTTTCGAAGAAGTCGACCAAGTTCAAAAGGCATGATCTGCCCTTGACAAAGCCAAACTGGGTCGGGTCCAATGTCTGCAAGTCCCCTATGTCTTTGTTTATGAGTTCCATTATGATCCTCTCCATAGCTTTGCAGACCAGGCTTGTTAAGCTTATGGGGCAGTAATTTCCAGGGTCCGTAAAGGTACCGCCTTTGTGGAGTGGGACCACAGTTGCCGTACGCCACTCCTTGGGCACGTATCCTGTGGTAAGGCTAAGATTAGACAGCTGCCTTATATGCGGGTTTAGTTCCTCGTTGAGTTCGTGTAGCACACAGCCGGGGACACCATCCGGTCCCATTGATGCTGTGTTTTTAGTTTTAGAGAGAGCAGCTTTCACCTGCGCATTAGAGATGTTTGGGAGGCTACACTCCACTGGGATAGTTATCTCTCCTTTTGGGGGGGAGAGTGGGGTGAAGTTTGCACTGAACCTGTCTGCCAGTATGTTGGCAATGTCTGTGGGTTCAGTGATTTTTGTATCATTTTGGACTAATTCTGCACATATCTGGGAGTTTCCACCCAGGTTTCTAACATAGCTGAAGAAGGCCTTATGATTGTCTTTTGAATCTATTGCAAATTTTCTCTCAAATTTGGCCTTGGATGATTTTATGAGTGCTCGTATTTTTTACTAATAATGATCAAGGGTGTCTTCTCTTTTATGGATTTTGCTCTATCATGTAACAGCTTTCTCCTCTTATTGTAAAGTTTGTTTATGGCTGGGGTCCACCAGACTGGACGTTTGCCCTTGGTGGAAAGAGTCTTGGTTTTATTAGGGATTGCCTGATCCATGCAGTCCTGGAGGTGTTCGTAGAAGGCATTTGTAAGGGCTTTCGCAGCTTGGGTTGTGGTTTCCACTGGCTCGGGGGCCTTGACGGATACCACACCAGTCTTGAGTAGTGTGAAGTTTGCTTTAGAGAAGTTCTTCACTGTGGTCTTTTTTGTTTGGGGTGGGGGCGGGATGTGGATTTCCAGTGAGATAAGTTTGTGATCTGATCTCACCAATGAGGGATATACTTCCAGTGTGGAGCATTTTATCCCCATGTTTGTGATGATGAGATCTAGTATATTTTCTCCTCTTGTGGGAACGGTGACTAGTTTTTCCATGGCATTTGAATTTATGAACTCCAGGAACCTTTGGGCTAGAAAGTTGGGGCTTGAGTAATGTTCCCAGTCTATATTCGGGTAGTTGAAGTCACCCAATATAATGGTGTTTGAAGATACATTTATACCCTCCAGTGTCTTCGGGAAGGCTGTGTGGGGTTCCTGAGTTTGAGAGGGTGGCCTGTAGCATGCTACAAATTGTAGAGCAGTTTTGCCTATGGTTAATTGCACCTGGATGGTTTCCGATGCTTTGTGCGTTGCCACCAACCTGGAGGTGTGGGTATCCTTGATGAATATGGATACACCCCTCCTTTTGTTGTGTGGTCCGGGTTTTGGGGCCAGAACGCATGATATGAGGTAAAACCTGATAGTGCCGGGGTGCTCTCAGGAACCTTGAACCAGGTTTCAGTCACAGCACAGACATCGATGTTCTCCATACTGAGAAGGGCCTCGAGAGCATGCATTTTGAGATTTAGACTTCTGGCATTGAGCAGCATTACCCTTAGTTTCTTCCCATTTTTGTTTTCTAGGGTGGTAGGTTTAGAATTTGAGCCTTGCCTAAAAAAGGCACTATGGGGGTGGCAAGAGCCTTAGACAATATCCGGAATCCCAGGGGTGACAGGTGCAAGCCGTCCCTTGCGAAGCAGCGTGGCTTGTCAAGCATGTCATCCCAGGCAGACAGACACTGGATCCCCTTTGAATGACACCAGAAATTAAGCCAATTGTTAAAGCTGATCATCTTGTCTCTATGTTGTGGCATCATTCTTGGTGAAGGAAGGATACTGCTCAGGGTCAGGGTCATACCTGCCTGGGCTACATAATCAGAGAGCTCCTCTATGTTTCTTTTCATGTAGTCCAGGGAGGTACGTCTCAGGTCGTTCACACCAGCATGGACAATGACTGTGTCATATTTGTACTTGCTGTGGAGTGACCCGAGTGCTTGTGTTATGTGGCGGATTCTAGCACCAGATAGGCAGCTTACTGTGACTCTCTCCTTGTTCAGCCTGGTGAGTGGGACGTCAGTGTGTCTGACTATGGAGTCACCTATGAGAAGTATGTTTGGTGTTGTATTTGGCCTTAAGGGCTGTGACTGCTTTGCACACTGATTTTGTGGTTTATGTGTTGCCTGTGGTGTGTCATGAGGTGGCAGTTGCTTGGATGTCTGCTTTGGAGGCCTCTGCTGTTTAGGTACATTTTTGCTCAGAGCCTTTGAGTATGACTTTGTGTGTTTATGTGTTTGAGTCATTGTTGTGATAGCTTTATGTGAGACTGGTTTTGTGGTGTGTGTAGTTGCCTTCTCCTCCTGTCTGGTCTTGCCAGTCCTGAGTTGAGAGAGCTCAGCCTCCAGTTTGGCTAAATAGCTGCATCTCTCACAAGTATTTGTGTTATGTGGGAGGAGGAGAAGGTTGTCAGTGTACATGAGGCAACTGTAACATTGCCTCAATATTCCCAAATTCACCAACTGGACAGGAGAGGATGCCAGCATCTGGCCCTTCGACATGCTAGAGAAATTTAGAAGTTAGGGGTGTAACTGAATAAGAGAGGACTTAGTAAGGAAGTGGGTACTCCTGGGGGGGGGGGGGTTGCTAGTGAGGGACTTTGTATAATACAGAAGTGCTAAACCTGAAAAGAAGATTCTTTTAAGACAAGTAAAAGCTTTTAGGAACAAGTGCTGCACTTTTTAGTTAAGGGATATACTGTTTAGATTACTAGTAGAGCAGTTCTAAGGGAAAAAATGAAGAACAGACTTTATGGAGCCAGAAAAAGTTTAACCTTGTTTGGCGCTGCCCGATGCTGCTCTAGTGGCAACTCCGCACTAAATCGCGCTAAAGCACTCTAAAGCGTGCTTGATAGCAGGGGCTGGAAAGAGCCAGGAATTGACCCAAAACAGCCAATAAAACTACAGTTTCAAGTCAGTAACCACTCCCACGGGGGGCAGGGAAGCAGCTCAATGTTTATCATTGCCACTGATCAACAGAGAGACTTTCCTTTAGCCCAAGCAAAAATGGCCTCACAGAAACTTACAAAACAGTTCAAGAACAGCAACCCTGTAACTAGAACTTTTTTAAATCTCAGAAAAGTGGGAAAAAATCAAGATTTTTTTTTTGTTTTTGTTTTTTCAGAGATAGCAGAGGTTCACAAGTAATATCAAGTTATAACAGTGCAGTAAATGACCCCACACAAGAGTGCTAGGTCAAAGACAGAAAATATGCAAGTTTTGAGAAAAAAACGATTTTAAAATTAAGTGCAAACAGGAAATTCAGTATACAGCTTTTGGTTGTGCTCTAAATACAGCTACTAATACAGAAATCAAGTTTAACAAGCCAGAAAATGCTCAAACTAGGCAGCTATGCAGAAAAACTTAATAAACAGAGGAAAAATACTTAAAATCTCAAAAGTGGCTCCTTTCTTCTCTCAGCGTTTTCTCCTCTTGGTGGGTGCTTCACCAACAGCCAACAAGCCTGAAAAGACGTGAAAACCACGAGGCAACTAGGTTTTAACAGAGGAAGATGAAGGAGTTTTGGAAATGACCTTTTTTGGCCAATAAAACTACAGTTTCAAGTCAGTAACCACTCCCACGGGGGCAGGGAAGCAGCTCAATGTTTATCACTGCCACTGATCAACAGAAAGACTTTCCTTTAGCCCAAGCAAAAATGGCCTCACAGAAACTTACAAAACAGTTCAAGAACAGCAAGCCTGTAACTTGAACTTTTTTAAATCTCAGAAAAGTGGGAAAAAAGCAAGATTTTTTTTTTTTAGATTACATACCGATTTTACATTATTTGACAGAATGCATTGAAAGAGGAGAATCCATTGGCAGACATGCTGAAATGACTGATAGAGCATGGTCTGGCCTTCGCAGGCTTGAGGATGAATCATGGAAGGATGTCTATAAGATAGTACATACTGGTACTCAATGTTACAAGGTCAGATGATATATTCGTAGACCAGGTGGTCTATGTTTTAAAAAGGCATATTTGTCAAGTGTTCATGTGAGACTCTAAGTGAGGATCATGAGGGCATAAAATATTAAAAATATATATTATTTGTTAAAAGCTATGTAATGTCAGAATTCTGCAAGTATGGAATTGATAAAAAGGCTGTAAAATATGAAATTGTCTTTATTCCAGCAGACTGATTTGAAAATCTTGGTAGGCAGTCTCCTAGCACTGTTTATGGAATAAACTAATATTTTGCACTTGCTGAAGCATTATTCTTGATTCAAGACTAAAAGGTAAAACTGTTTTTTTTATTTGTCAACTTCAACACACACTTTCTTGTTTCCATTAGTACCTGTTGAACGTCGTCAGTAAATAGGTGGCTAAGGGAACGAAGACTCTAGCATCAAAAAAATCAGTTGAAGTTGATTGGTATTGGCTTGTTTCAAACACCTTTGATCTTGTGTGAGCAGTCCTATTCTGTGAGAAAGCTTGTGATAATTACTTCTAGGCAATTCCAAAATAAGTGAAAACCACTGTTGCCTGGGCCAGAAGGGAGTCACCACAATAATCTTGGGGTATCTCTTCTGAATCTTCAAAGGTACATTGGCTATCAGTGTAAAGGGTGGAAAAGAATACATGAATATTCCTGTCCAATGAAAAGAAAAAGCATCTATCTTACAGGCCTTCTTGCATGGTGAGCTGGAGCAAAATCTTGCTAGCTGATTGTTCAAAGAGGCAGCAAGTAGTTCTCTTTGCGTAAATCCTCACAGATGGATCAAATCTTGGGAACCCCCGATCTAAATTCCATTTATGAGGGTCTGCCCTCATCCTACTCAGCTTGACTGCCACACAGTATTGCTGTGACAGAATGTGTAATACCTGTAGAGTGAGATTGTGCTGTGAAGATATATCCCAAGCTATCCTGGTTAGTCTGCAAACAGGTGCAGCCCAATTCCCCCTCGCTTGTTCATGTACCACATGAATGTGGAATTGTTTGTAACAACTTGAAAAGCTCCCAGGGACCACAGATGATTCAGAGAGTTGAGTGTCTTGATCGGGATAACCATCGCTTTTATATTTATGCATTTGCATCTGTCCTTGGTGTCTTACGCACCTTGCATTTTTATCCTTCCTGAAACATCTACCCAAGCAATATCCGAGGTATCTGTCATACCTAACTGGGAAGGAGAAGTGGTGACCTAGATGAAAACCCCACCACTGGGATTTGAAAAGACAAATGATTTTGGTGCTGGGACCAAACATACTTCAAATATCATTTCAATTTTCTCATGTGAGGTCTTGCCAGGGGTATCATGAGAATAATATATGTCATAAGACCCAAAATCCTGAAGTATTTCCTCAGAATGACCAAAGTCTGAGTGGAAAACAGTCAAAAAAGATCTATTTTTTTTCCTGTGGAAGAAAAGCACTTTGAACTGAGGAGTCTAGCTGACCGTTCAAAACCCAATCATGTATGAAGGAGTTAAAAATGATCTGAATGTTCACTTGGAACTCCAGCTGTATAAGAGACTCTCACTCTGGTGAGAGATTCCTGACACTTTGAAAAAAGACTCTACAAAGTTAAGTAAGTCATTTAGGTTGGGGGTGACATAATGGTTAAGATGTTTACCTCACAGATGCAAGATACAAGGTTTGGTTCTCACCTTTGAAAGTAGAATTTGCTAGGCTTAAAATGGCCACAGGAGCAGTCAACCTAGTCCTTACCTATGAAGCTAATTATGAAAAAAACATGGATACCCTGTAGCCTGCAATAAATACAGCTAGATACTTTCTGAACACTCTTGATGCAGTGGGCAGTCCAAACGGTAAGGCAGAAAACTAATAACGAGATCCAGACACTCAAAACCTTAAGAACACGTGAAGGCTTGATGAACAGAAATGCAACCATAAGCATTTTTTTAAATCTAAGGTTACAGGAAACTTGTATGAGGAAGAAGAGGAAACAGATTGCGAAGTTGCATCATTTCGAACTTGGGACTATCACAAACACATTTAGGAATGAAAGATACAGACTGTTCTCTAAATATTTTCTTTCTTTGGTACTAAAAACATCCTTGAATAAAAATATTTCCCAACCTGAGAAGGAGGAACTGCTTCTATGAATCTCTGGGACAGCATGTGATGGACAGATGAAAATAGAGGAGTCTGGTCTGGTCTGGTAGATTAGGAATTACACCCTGAAAAGGAAGAATTTCCTCCCACTGCCATCTAATATCTTGAGGAATTTAATTCAGAACCAATTTATCTGAACTATATTTTGCCAAACAGAAACACAGAGATTCATACTTTCTGGAAGGTAAAAGGAGACTGCCAATGTGTGTGTGTCAATGTGTGTGTGTGTGTGTGTGTGTGTGTGTGTGTGTGTCTGTCTGTGTGTGTGTGTGTGTGTCTGTCTGTGTGTGTGCGTGTATGGGGGGTCATGGTCTCTCTTAAATATTCATTCTGACTTGTGCTATACTTGGTTTTTGGGGGTCATGGATTCATTTGGAACTCCCTTGCCATTTCTTCTTAAATGTCTGTTTTCCTACATTTTGATAAAACTGTTTATTTATTTTTTGCCAAAATTGGATTAAATGTCACACAATATTCTTGAAAATTTGGAAAAGGGAGGTGAAGAAGCTTCTAGATTCCCTGTATCAGCTTACCCCTTTCCTCAGACTTTTTGATTACGTCTACAGCAGATGAATCAAAAACTAAATCTCTAGAAAAAGGAAAATTTAAACTCTCATTTTAAGACCATCTGGGAGGTTCTGCGAGTGCAGTCAAGCAAAAGTCATCAAACCAGTACCAGTGACCATAGCCCAAGAAGAAGTAACAACAGAGACACATGCACACTGTACACCAGCGTTTCTCAATCGCCGGGCTGCGGCCAGGTACCAGGCCCTAGCATAAATTATACTGGGCCATGAGTGGTTGTGAAACACTAGCAGAGTGAGAGAGAGAGAGTGTGTGTGTGTGTGTGTGTGTGTGTGTGTGTGTGTGTGTGTGTGTGTGTGTGTGTGTGAGATCAGAAGAGAGGGAGAGTGATGTGTGAGTGAATGCGCGTATGAATGAGAAAGTGGGTGCGTGAGAGAGAGAGATCAGTGGCATAGCTACAGCGGATGGATTAGAGGGGCTGTACTTTTAGGACTGTTTACATAAGTTACAAAAAAGCTGTTTTGACCTTTAAGAATAGGACCATTCTTTCTGGTCTGCTCGCATCAAGTCAAGCATGCACAGACATCCTGCCCACCTGCACAATTTGAATGTTTTACTGCTGTCAAGTTCAGTAAGTTGCTGTCAACAAATGTTACATTCCAATATTTGAAGCAAGTAATGCAGCCAAGGTGTGTCGATTTTGATTTTCTTATTGCTGCTGCTGAGGGGGGGGGTTACAGCCAAGGTGTGTTGATTTTGATTTTCTTATTGTTGCTGGCGGGGGGCATTACAGCCAAGGAGTGTTGATTTTGATTTTCTTATTGTTGCTGCCGGGGGGGATTACAGCCAAGGTGTGTTGATTTTGATTTTCTTATTGTTGCTGCCGGGGGGGATTACAGCCAAGGTGTGTTGATTTTGATTTTCTTATTGTTGCTGCCGGAGGGGATTACAGCCAATGTATTTTGATTTTGATTTTTATTTTGCTGCTGCCAATGCTGCTGGGGGTTACAGCCAAGGTGTGTTGATTTTGATTTTCTTATTGTTGCTGCGGAGGATTACAGCCAATGTATTTTGATTTTGATTTTTATTTTGCTGCTGCCAATGCTGCTGGGGGGGGGGGGGGTTACAGCGAAGGTGTGTTGATTTTGATTGTGTTTTTGCTGCTAACGGGGGGGGGGGGGTTGCAGCCAAGGTGTGTTGATTTTGATTGTGTTATTGCCGCTGCCAAGGGGTGTGTGTTACAAACAAGGTGTGTTGATTTTCTTGTGTGTGTTTGTGTGTGTGTGTGTTTGCATGTGTGTGCGCGTGTGCAAGAACCAAGATCCTGAATTCTCTACCCATACCACCACTTGTGATTCAAGGAGTTGAGTCCATAGCTCTCAATTGTCCAAATTTTCACAGAATGTCTGGGATGTCTGGCTCATATTTTTTGTCTGTGCCTCTTAAAATGTGTGGATTTCAGGCAAATCAGTGAGACATGAATTCACTAAATGATAACCATTTCAGTTTCAGTCTTCCAGTCTTTCAGGAAACATATGGTTACACAGCATTTTATTCTAACAATTTTCTAAGATTATACAAACAGTGTTTAAAATAAATGTTTCCCTGGTTTTGGACCACTCCCCCCCAATAAATTTAGTTTTTTCCATATTTCTTCTGCTGCAAAGTTAAGAGATGTAGTTGAGTGCCAAGTGGATTTTACAAGCAGCTGAAAGCTTCAGGGAAGAGAAGTTTAGCACTGAATATGGCCATTCTGTTTGCATTGTTAGTAACACAACAGGTAGTATACTTACTTTTGATACAGAAGGCTGTGGGTTCTACTCCCACAGTATATAGATGGATTGCTGATAACGTGCTATATTCTACTTTTAAAGGGGATAGATGCTGCAGTCCTGAGAATGTCTTCTTCGCAGAGATACCTAGTAACTATGAACCTGTTATCAGTTTGCCATCCATTCCCTATTGCAATATTACTAGCTTATCATTTGTAACATGGGGAATTTGTTCAAGGGAAACAGGCACTTTATTTATAGATGAAACAATGAAATATAAAGTTGTTTGTAGCAGCAACCTCTTCATTAGTAACTGTTAAACTACTGCATTTTTACATTCAAAATTTTAGTTACTGATGGAACTAGTGTTTAGATTTGAGAGATTCATACATTTATAGTTTCATAGGATGATATCTTTATTAAATTAGATACTTTGCATATATAAATATTTATCATATAAATATTTGACGTGTGTATCTGATAAAGTGCTTTGCTGACAATTTGACATCTTCCAGCTTTGTAAAGGTATTTATGAGTAAACTTGTTGGGACTGGGCCCTTATCTTATAAAAAAAAAAAAATTACCAGGCCCTGGCCTCACAAAGGTTGAGAACTACCGCTGTGCACAAGTAATGACTTGTACAATGGAAAAAAAAATAAATTTAAAACAGATTTTTCCTCAGAAGAAAAAACTGAAGACAAAACAGTCCTCATTCGTTTACACTTGTGCTCAATATATGAGCCTGACAATTGAAAATTCTGAAAATCAAAGCATATACTTTTCTTTTGCTTATCAATAGGCTTCCTGTTTTATCACAAGGAGTAAGATTAGACTTTACTCAATGTTTAGCCTTATTAATATTAATGAAACCTATAGCTGTTGGGTCAGGTTTGGGAAGAGTGTATAGAATTTCAATAACTTTATATATTCTAGCTGCATTTTAAGGGCTAGCTGGATGACTATCAGTAAAATTACAGGAAGTGTCACATACTTCCTCCAAAGTTGACAAAACTGGAGGAATGGGTGAAGATTAACAGCTTGTGGTATTTTCTGAGGGACTGAAAACAGTGTTTTCCAACTGAAAACACAACGACACATTCTGGAAATAGTCTTGGAGGAAGAGAACTCCCCACAGGGAGAATCAGAAACTGAGTTCTTCTCTGAGCCTCAGTCAGAAAATTGAGAAGAAAACCTTGTACCTGTCTGTTCATCTTCCTATCCAGATTCTGCATCTTGAATCTCTTCAGGAAAAGTGGCATCCATCTTTCTTTTACCAGTAACCATCTTATAAGAAGGATCAATAACCTGGATTGAACCATGAGCCAGACACAGTAAACTATGCCAGTATAAGGAAATTTGAGAAGGATTAGATGGATGTTTAGTTTTCTGTTTCTTTTTGACAGGAAAAATGGAGCCAACAGTGTTATTTATGACAGCAACTGATTCCTCAGTGATGGACACAACAATTTTAGAAAAAAAAACAAAGAAGTCTTTCTTGTTACCTCTCCAAGGACTGACAAGCGTGGATCTTCTTTGCCCACTGAGGGGATCCCAAAAGTCACAGAGGATGTGGTTAACCCCCAGACCATGGTGTCTGTAAATGCTACACTACAGGTCTCTTGGATTAATGAGGAGCTATCTGAGGAATAACTAATGGCCACCGCAAAGTCACCCACCTACTGCTGAGGCAAATTGCTAGCCTGCTGTGATGGCAAAGGCTGCTTCATTAACTTTTTCTTTGTGCTTCTGGAAGAAGGACTGACCATGTTAATGGCAGTATATTCCATGTTTAAGCCAAAAGTGGTGCCTTTTCCCTGTGGAAAACAATCAGAAAACTAGGAAAAATGAAAATCCTTTAAGTCACTTTTTTCACACAAAAAAAGTAAAAAGTGCTTTAAAACACTTTAATAAAAGTAAAATAAATGCAATTTCTCCACAGTAAAAATTGTATTCACTTAGTTTAAACAATGTTTGAAAACTGCAGTATGGTCTTGTAATAGTCCATTAAAACACAAACTTCTAGCTTTAAAATAAGTTTCCAAAACAAGAATGTATACCTAAACTGACACATTGTAAAAGCAGAAGATTTTTCTCGAAGGGAACATTATCTGCACAGCAAAGGAACAACTCAAGCTGACCATTGATCCTGGAAAGTCTCACAGAGGATCTCTCTCTTCAATTTCGGGAAATCTCCAAATGGCTTGTCACCTGAACTTGTATTTTAGCTATCTCACCTTGAGCTGCCTGAGAGTTTGGCATGTTCATAGGGTCATAAGTAGGTACTATGCTAATGGCCCTAGGGCCTATATAAGCCTAACCAAATGATACCCTGGCTTTTGCCACCCAAGAAAATTATTTTCCTGTGCCCCTGTCAAGCAGAGCCAAACAAGTGATCCCCGGTGTGAATTTCCTATCTCCCATCCAATCATCAAGATTTTTCTTGAATAATGCTAATGAGGAGCTTTGTCTGATATAGATAGGTAGTTTGTTCCAGAGTATGGGAAGTCTCTGGGACAGGAATCTATCCCTCCAGCATGTTCTGTTTATTGTGGTGACAAGGTTTAGATCCCTAGAGCATGTGGCTCGGAGGCATTAGGATTTCTTTAGGTGGAGCATGTCCAACAGCTCTGGGTTTGACATAGCTTTGTATGTTAGGCAGAGATCGCCTCTGAGTAGGCAATATGAGACAGAGTAAAGCTGGAGTTTTTTGAGACTGTCTGCATAGGGCATCTGTTTGAGGCCAGTAATCCTCTTTGTGAGGTATTTCTGCGGCCTTTCCAGTTGTTGTAGATGCCTTGTGAGGTACATCTCAAAAGGGGCGTTGTACACTATAATGGGTCTAATGAGTGATGAGTAGAGGGGAACAATGACCTCTTATTTCCTGGATGAGAAATCTTTTGTGATGAGGTGTGCCACAGAAGGATTTCCTGACTACTGTGGTGATGTGATTATCAAAGGAGAGACTACGGTCCACATGTGTCCCAAGGTCTCTTATCACACTTTCAATGTTAAGTAGACTACTGCCTATGTTGTAGTTCATGGGTACAGAGTTTTTACCAAAAGGGATGACAATGCACTTTTTGGCATTGAGCTTGAGGCCATGGCTTTGACACCTGTCTCAGTGAGGCCCTTCTGTAGGATGTCCACATCGTTAGGACTTTTGATTATGGCTCCTAGTTTGCAGTCAGCTTTGGACACTGGCTAGCTATAATATCCTTGACAGGATATAACCCTTATAGCTATAGTTACTGCAGCAGTGATCAGTATGATAAGCATACAATATTCTGCGTCTGTCAGCTAATAAAACAGTCATGAAGTTCAGAGATGGAACAGTTTCTCACAATGGAGACAAAGTGAATGAGATAAAATGAAACCCAGTGATGCATGCTGCTCAAAAGCAATTTTGGCAATGAGTCCATATATAATTTTGTGGCTCATTAAGTCAGTGATTCTGTTGCCGAATGCATCAAATGATTACTGGTACTATTGTTTCAGTAGCTTGAGCCTTTGATGGTTGTCATTTGGATAACATACAATGATTAGAGCCACAACCACATAGGAAAAGTTAATAATGCTTGGTAAAGTTTTCAGATGTGTCATGCTTCCCAAGTACGGAAGAACTTCTGTGAATTCAAAGTGTGATAAACCACTATTTTCAGTTTTATACAATCCATTCAGAGATAAACTGCTGTGCACTCAATATTTAGGAGTGCATTTTAGAAATATGAGTTGATGTAGGAATATACTCCACACAATAATCTAGGAACTCCAGGCAACCTTAGAGTCTGACGCAGGGGAAACGACACTGATGAGTAAGCTGATTGCATTAAGATACAGGACATTGCATGCACAAAGCATCATGCACAGAGAGTGTCAAACTAGCAAACAGCAATTCGCAGGGAGCTGTAAGAAATCATAAATAGTAATTCTTTACTCAGATATTTTCAACACATGCCTCTTGTTTTATACATAATTTGTACATGAAATTCTTACCTTGCTATATATAGCACATAAAAATACTCTGAAGGGTATATAATTCTGTTTTCAGACTTCTGTAGTTTGCATAATACTCTTTGTAAAACATATAGCAATGCTTACAGCATTCTACAGTTTGACTTGTACATCTGTTTTTGCTTATTTGGTCTGTGTCTTGGCTGAAAAGGGTCCTGGGAGCAATCTACTTACCTGGTTAATAATTACTATGCAAATAAATAAAAAAAGAAACAAACAAAAATATTTTTAAGATGTTACTGTGAATATTATTTGGAATAGATTGGATTTACTTTTTGTAAACTGTATAATATTTCTACAATGTAGTTAAAATCATATTAAACAAAATCAGCTAAACAACATTATTTTCTTATGAATATATAATTTATTGTAGCCAAACATCGTCTTTATCATCTCAGAAGTGTTTCCACATTTAACTTGGAATACATTTTCATTTTAGTTTTTATTTGCATGACTTATTGTTTGTGACAACCCTAATGTCCTCACAATACAAAGAACGCTTGCTAAACTTTATTTGCACTTTTTCTCAATAAATACTCTTTTTGTATTCATATCAGGCCGTAAAAGAACAATGTAGCACTTTGGGAAAAAGATGCAGGCAAGCAAACCAAAACTAGAAGATAAAATAGCAAATATTTCCACAACTACTGTGTACTTTCCTTTTGTACTCAGGTAGGCAGGAATAAAGGCCAGCCAGACAGTAATAAACACAACCATGCTGAAGGTTATGAATTTGGCTTCATTAAAGCTGTCTGGCAGGTGTCTAGACAGGATGGCTACAATGAAGCAGATAGTAGCAAGCAGGCCCATGTATCCCAGCATGCACCAGAAAGCAATAACTGAGCCTTCATTGCATTCAATAATGATGAACCCAGGATGAGAATTAAAGTTTTGTTCTAGAAATGGAGGAGAAGAAATGAGCCAGCTAAAACAAACAATAGCTTGAGGGATGGTACACAGGGATACTATAGAATAGGGTAGGTGTGGTCCAACATATCCTTTCAGCTGGCTCTCAGGTCTTGTTGCTCTGAATGCTACAACTACTATGATGGTCATAGCCATGATACTTGAGGTACTGAGAGCAAAGGATATCACAAAAATGATTTGACGCAGTCTGCAGGTAACTGTGTTTGGAAGTCCAATAAAAATCAGTGAACACAGAAAACAAATCTGGAGTGCAACAAGGAGCAACTAACTGATGCTTTGGTTATTGGCTTTAACAATGGGAGTTTCAGTAAACTTTATAAAAAGAATAAGGCTATCCATCATAGAAATGAAAATGGAGACAGACGTCAGAACTGCTCCCAAGGGTTCATCATAGATGAGATATACTATAGGTCTTTGTATACACTTATCTCTTCTCTCATTGGGCCATTCTTCAGGAATGCAGATTATAGTTTTCTGAATCTAGTAAAAACATACACACATTTTATTATGATAAGAATCACACTTTCATTCCAAGTCATCTCACAGCTCCAGAAGTTCAACAATTTGAAGATTCCACTATAACCCTTTGGTAAACAACGAAATTATCATTAAACTTTCATTGTCATCACTGACCGCTATGAAGAAAACACAGACAGTTGACAATGACTTTTAACAGTTACTTTTTCCATTTTTTTTTCTTTTTATAATCAGGTTTATTTGTCTCAAAAAAAAAATGTGACTTATAACTCATTGCCGGGAACTGTTTCAAGCAAAATCACTCGGTGCACTTTGGTGTCACTGGAAGACGTTTTTTACTTTCCTGCATTTATTGTAGACCTTTTATGAAATGGGCTTCTTTTATTTCATTTTTTTCTTTTTTCTTTCTCTCTTTCTATAGACAAGCTATTATCAATGTTTATTCAGTTTTTAAAGTTCTTTATTTCATGGAGGAGGAGGAGGTCTTTGCCCTCCAAAAGCCAGTGCATGTGACTGCACCCCACTTAGCTCCCCATACTAAAATTAAATGCAGAGCCTCTGCACCATCAGGAGACAAATAAGTCTTTCCATACAGTAATGGCACAAATAATAAATTAAGTGTAGTTTCCAGCCTATGTGATTTTCATACAATGTGTCCTTCAACCTCCCACCCATCCACCCACCCACACACATTTTTTTTTTTATCCACAAGTAAATGCACATGTTATCTTGAATTCAAAGAGATCATTCGAACTGATGGAATTATAATATGCCAACATCTGTACTCATTTGTTATAGCCATCAGTCTAAGTACACCTCAAATGTCCAGTTATGATAAAAAAATGATCACAGTAAAGTATTGAGATTTACTCTACACACATATAAACTAGTCCTACAAAGCCAGACTAATGAATGTTGAACTTGACCATGATAGCAGAGTCAGACATTCTCATCTACTGCCAGCCCTCCCATTCCCAGCATAGCTTAATTGTTGACTGTGCACACCTCAGATGTATGATTGTAGTAAAATAAAGAAGTAATAACTGATGATGCAAACTTGAATATATGATTGTTTCACTCAAATTCATAGTAGCTTAATTATTTAAAATTATTCAAAGTCAGGCTGTTTAAACTACAAAAACAACAAGAAGGTGTAAGTTACTTTCATATACACCTCACAGTACAATGACAAAATAGGAACTGCAGCCAACCAAAACTAAAACAAAGTGACACAGTTCCAACGGAACACTCGAGTGGTATAGCTGAAATAGCTATTTAATAGAAGCACTAGTGTGTTGCTTTTAAAAAAGAATTTATTAAGCGTGCTTTCGTCTTCAGTAACAAGACTTCATCAGAAACATTTACATCCCATAACAGTGGTGCTTTTGAACAATTGAATAATTGACAATCAATTATACATCTTCCTCTCATTGTTTAAAAAAAAAAACATGTCACAATTCATACATTAAAAATATCATTAGAAATGGACAACAGTTCATGTAAAACCTTTCTTTCTGGTATTTTGGAGAATCTTGGTAATGATCACAGGGGTGGTGATTGCAAAAATAGGTTGGATAGGAAAGAGTTAAAGTGGCAAATAAGACTGAATTCTACCCATTCCCCAGGTATAAATGAAACATGTAGTATCAAGCCTGTTTTAAAATATCATTCATTTAAGCTGTAAATGTTCCCTATAAAATGTATTTTAATTAAATTGTTATGTAATATATTAAAACTTTATTATTTTTAATAATATATATCCAACATTTTTTTATTTTTTATTTATTTATCATTTGTTGACCGGGAAAGTCCGACTAGGTTTCACAGAGCCTGTTTTCAGCGGAGGCCCGGGAGAAATGCTCACATTAGTAATATATATTAATTGTATCAAATAGATATATTTATTTCTTCATTTTACTTTCATATACAGACAGAAATCTCTCCCACCCAGCATCTGTAGTACCAGATTGTGCATATCTTATCTGATTTTGATATATCTGTCAACCTCCTAGTGCAGTAATTAAACAGAAAGCTAAAAATAATGAAGGAAAAAACTCACAATCTGGCACACATTTTAAATATTGTTAATGTACTTATAAAGTTGCTTGAATAAAAGTTTTATATTAGCAGGCATGTTGTAAAGGAGAAAGAGTCTGAATATCATATGTATACCATTATTTGCTGACTGTAATCATTAACTATTTGCCAAACAATAGAAAATGTTACGAGAAATAGACCTGAAATGTGAATCAAAATCCGGGACAGGTGACCATCATTAGCTTTGTTTCACAGAAATGATATGCACTAGCCATGGGTATGTCAACTTATTTAATGAGTGTGCACTGCTCATGCAAACCCATATGGTTAACTGAGCAAAGAATAGGTCATGTTACTTTCAACCAGACATAGCCCTCATCCAAAAGTTATAGTCTGTTGAATACACCTTTTCTGTTTATAATGGATATAATATGTCATAATGAAATTGGCTACAATTATTTAGTGACTACAATCCTCAAAGAGTTGTCTAAAAAAATCCATATGAAACTGAGCAAAAATATAAGGCAAAATCAGTAACAATAGACAGGATATAAAGACAGAAAATGAAAGTGTGCCCCGCTATAGTAGTCCACTAACAAAATGCTACTGGCCAATAATGAAACACAAGTAGAATGATTTTCTTTATTTTGAAGAGCAGGTCTGACCACAAATGCAATACCGGCTTTTAAAATCTGGTATTGCATTAAAGGGAAATTGGGATTGGAGGGTCATGACCCCCATTATTCTGTTCCCTGGGCAGTTGGACCTCTAAATTCACCCTAGCTATACTACTGTTGTAAATTGGCCGCAGTTGTGACTCTGTGGTATGGAAGAAGGCAGTGCTAGCCAAATAGCAGCAGGAACCTTGGCTTTGGTGACTGTCACTGTTGAAGTGATACTTCAACTGTACTGTGCAAAAATGTGAAACTGGGTTGTGCATGTATGGATGGGCAGATATATAAATAATAAGGGTTACACTTGTGTGAATAATAGATTTAAAAATATTTAGTATTGATGCCTTTTGGTTTTACAAAAGTTTAAACATGTTATTCATGATGTTAAACCTTAAGCTTGGCGATTGTCAGATCCCACTCTTTTAAAATTATTGTTGTTGCTGTTGAAGAAAAAAATATCTTTTTTCTTTTTATGTGGATAAAGATGTATTTTGTTTATATGGACAGAAAATTAAGCAAACAATTGCTCTGTGTGAGAGAAGAACAGTGCTGAATCTCAAAATTTTGGTAACAATTTGGCATCTTTTAAGGTTTTTGCAGTTGAAATGTTTTATCAATTCACAACAATGGAAGGGGGAAAAAGATGGTATATACAAATTTAACTAGACAATTATAACATTTAACTTATTATTTGTTGCTATCCTTTCTACATACGTAAATGAAAGAAGAAAAGTTCATTTTACAATGGTTAACACTTGTAAAAACTGGACCGAAAAGAAGTGGTGATACATCTTAAAGCAAAATATTACAACACAGAGACTCATGGTTCATTTTTTAGAGACCTTGTAAAATGGAGAGCAAAGAGAAATATATTGGCAAGATCAGAACTAATGAGGGCAAATTTAGGCCAATAGAAGAAATTAGGTTGGGAGGTTGGCAAATTATTAAAGAGTGTGCAATTTATTTATAAAAAAATCCACTACTACCTGTAAAGAAGAGAATATGATAATGCTTATAGAGTGCAACTCTTTTAATATTGAGAAATTCACATTTATTTTCTGTCAGTGCTGACTATATTAAAGAAGAAGTAATGTACTAATACTGCCAGTCCTAATTATCTCAATATGGAAATCTATAAATCCTCTGAGAAAGACCTCAATTAGAAGTTACTTAATTTGCTAAATGACTTTCTTATCCTTTAAATCATCCAGATCAGCATTTTTTTATCTAAGATTATTCTAATTCAAAAGCCTGATATGAATGGCAATAGTTTATAGCATTACCAATCTGATATTTACTTAACTGCAATAATAAGATTATTGTAAAATTATGTAATAGAATTTTGTTTATCTAAATCATTCCTTTTCTCCAGCCATACTAATTTTGATTTATTCTGCATAGAAAAATGAAAAGTCTTAATTAAACTTTACAAGCTATTCAACCTTTTTACAGGAATAATGATATTAAAATTACTTTAAAGATAATGGCTAGGATTCAGGAATGCCTGCTTACCATCCTAAGCTCATGTGTATGATGAGTCGCTGTAAGAAGGGATGTGGTGATGCAGGAAACAGGCCTACACTTCATGGCCAACTGGGAAAGAAGAGGTTAAGTGACCTTCAGGAGACATGGGTGGTTTAACAGGTGTCTGCCTAATGAATACTCCACCATTTTCTCAATGCAATGTTTCAACATGTCGGGGAAATATTTAGTTTCCATGTACTCTAGAAGAGAGAGATAGCACCATGCAACATTTCCTTAAATAATAAACTGTTGATTAATTTCTTCCCTGAAGTACTGAGTGCCATAGACTGCACCAACACTGAAAGAAAAAGCCCCCAGTTGGTGAACTGATAAGGAGGTGCATGACCAGAAAAGGACCTCACTCTGTCAAATGTCAGGTCAACTGCAATGCTCACAGAATCATCTATAAGGTGTGTGCAGGCCATCAGGCAGTTTTCATGAGTCCCAAGTTGGGCATAGTGGTGACCAATATCAAAGGTTTGCAAGGGGGAAACTTCCTTCCAGGACATCATTAGGAGGATACAGAATATGGCCTAGAATTATGTGCCATGAGTCCTGTAAGAAACCCATACAACTCCACTGAAAAAGGTTACAAAACTACACATGCACTCGCTAGAAATATCATAGAGTGTGTAGAACAAGTGAAACAAACCAAGAATGTACACAATCCACGGCACACAGGATCCGAACCAAACAATTCAGGTAGCCAACAGTGTAGTAAATTCCCTTTAATTCGGAACAGCACGGTATAACAGTTCAAATTTAGAATAGCAAACACAAGTAAGCTTCGAGTTTAAAACAGCAAACACACGTAAGCCAAGCGCTTTCACCTAGTATATTACCAGGCTTTTTCAAGGCAAATAAAATTGTCTGTTACAAAAAAGCTTTCTTAAATAGCAAAAAACAAACAATCAAGTTTAAACCCCACCCATCAATTAAAAAATCAGCCTAATAGTTAAAACAAAAAACAAAATTAAACTCCGTGACCAAGCCTGGGATACATGGACAGCAACAAAAACCCCCCAAAATCGTACTAAATTTCAACGACTAAGAAACACTACCAAAACAGCCATTACCCAAGACAAAAAACAATACTTCTGCCTCCTCCAGGACAAACACCAGAATAACCCAAAAAAATTCTGGGCTGGTTTTAACAACCTCCTGCGCCCAGGTAAAACCACTACCCCAACCCCCGAAATACTTATTGAGAAAAATGTAGCTAATACCTTTAACTCCTTCTTCACCGTGACAATCCAAACCCTAGCCAATCAACTTACCTCCAATCCCCCATCAACCACAAAACCACAAGACACTGTCCCTACCCCTTTCACTTTAAAGCCAGTCTCTACCGCTTACTACCCTCTTAAAAAAGCTCAAACCAACCACCCTTGCGGCAGACCACCTCCCAGCGGAATTCTTACAAATTGTGTCTGATGTAATTGCTTACCTTATATCAATCCTTATCAATAGAACCATAACTGAAGCCAACATCCCCTCTATCTGGAAGATCTCCTACATCATTCCGCTTCACAAAGGAGGTAACTCCACAGACATATCTAACTATAGACCAATAGCTATTCTGTCCCCAATAGCGAAAATCATGGAAAGATGCATCCACAAACAACTTCTTCTCTACTTAACCTGTAACCATCTCCTGTCCAACTCCCAGCACGGCTTTCGCCCCCACCACAGTACCACCACGGCCCTCCTTTCCTTTGTCGACTCCATTAATAACAATCGTAATAACAAACTAATATCCTCCACCCTCTTTCTCGACCTATCGAAAGCTTTCGATATGGTCAATCACCAGCTCCTTCTAAACAACCTTGCAACCCTACATCTGGACACCCCAGCACTAACCTGGTTCCAGGCTTACCTCACTGGTAGGCAACAAGCTGTCCGGTGGCAAAACAGACTATCAGGCCTACTCCCCAATACCATTGGCGTTCCTCAAGGCTCAATTCTGGGTCCACTTCTGTTTTCCATCTTCATAAATGACCTACACTCAGTCATCCCTAAATCCACCTGCATCCAATATGATGATTCCACCTTGATCTGCTCTGATGTCTCTCTCCTAAATCTCCAAACTACCACTCAACACTGTTTTTCTCTAGTAGAAAAATGGTTCACCAATCTGAAACTCCTACTTAATCCAACTAAAACCAAACTACTACTATTTTCTCCCAACGTTTACTTAACCCTTGGAACAGAACTCACAAGTAACGACAATACAACCTTCCATGTTAAATCCAACAATGGGACTATCATAACCCCTGTCGCCAGCACCAAACTACTAGGTGTAACTATAGATCATAAACTCAAATTTGACATTCACATTACACAAACTGTAAAATCACTTACAAAAAACTAGGATCCATGTACAGAATAAAAAACTATCTAACCCCAACTGCCAAATTAACTATTGCCCGCACACATCTTCTCTCCACCCTCCTCTATGCCTCCCCAGTCTTTTCTTTCCTCAATAAACGTGAACTTAACATGCTCTCTACTGCCTACAACCACATTGCTAGATTTATTACTGGATCCCCCTATCGCACCCACCATTGTCTCAACCTGAGGAAACTTGGCTGGTTGGAACTCCCAAATCTTCTCAAACTTAACCAACTCACTGAAGCCTGCAAACTAATCAACCAACCGGATAGAACTCCCTCACTATCTAGCATTTTGACCCCATATACTAACCTCAATAGCCTTCGATCATCCAACAGCACCCAGATCCGAACCATCACTGCCAAGAACTCAGGTGGTGATGCCCTCTTTGCCAACTCCATTGGCAAACCGTGGAACTCCCTGCCAAACTACCTTAGAAGTACAACCTCACACCATCAGTTCAAAAACAACCTAAAAGAATATCTCAAAAAACAATGGCTATGCCCATGTCGTGAACCTGACTAAACATATATTCTCAACCCCTTTCCAAAAGTCCAAATCTATCAACAATGGCAAACATGTTTATTCTTCTTGAAATGCTCTATTTACTATTTGCTTATAAGATACCTCAGCTATATATAACCTTCTGATTGCTCTGCTGTCTTTTTAACAACTATGTAAAAAATTTCTCAATCATCGTGTATTTTGGAAAATGTACATTATTTTCTTACTGTTTTTACTTGTATTTTTATATTGTATTAACTACTATGTCGGAGCTTTTCTCCTCGGGCCTCTACTGAAAAAGGATATGTATCCAGCTAGACTAGCCCGGTTAACAAATGTAAAATAAAATAAAATAAATAAATAATGCTATTAAGTTAATAAAGTGCTAGGCACTAAAAAGTGTTTTCTCATGAAAACATACATTATGTTATATACAATTTTCATTGTTGCTGCAGTCAATAATACTGAAACTTGTATAATAACTTGTAAAATGTAAGGTTCAGATAAATATGTATCATCCATTAAAATAATAAAATAAAGAAAAATAAATTTAATGCCTGCAATGCAGCAAGATTAAAACGTTTTTCTTTCCTAAAGTTAAAATAATGTCCTAAATGGTGCAGACATTGTAATAAATGCATGGAATTCTAATTAATACCACAAAGTTGTATTATGTGGGAGGAGGTCCACTTAATGACTAATAAGGTGTTCTCGATATCTGCCCCTTTCTATCATCGCATTGTGGATGATTTGTTTTTAATTTGGAAATGGAATAAGGAGCAGTTAGTAACCTTCTATGAACAGATTAATGGGGTCACAAACTATATGAAATTTACCATGTCCTTTGCTCCAATTTCAATAGAATGTCTTGGTGTATTTGTACTAAGGCTGGATAATGGGATGGTTAGTACTGGTGTCCATAGGAAACCATGCTACAGAAATTCTTTACTTCATAGATGTAGCATGCACTCTCAATTTGTCTTCAAGAATGTGGTAAAAGGACAAGGTATGATGGTAACTAGATTGAATCCCTCTGATGAAGGATTTCACTCTGAGCTAGTTAACTTGAAAGCTAGACTTTTAGCCAGGGGATACCACCCTGGGAAAGTTGACACCATTTTGAATGAGAAACCTGATCAGCAAAGAAGTAGGGCCCATCCATATTTTTCTAATGGAGGTGGGACTGCAGATGATAGTAAGGCTAATGAGCTTGTCAATAAGGTAAGAGTACCTTTGTACTATACCACTGACATTAATTCCATCATGCACATAGAAAACACTGGGACATCCTCACTACAGATTCAGTTATTAGAGGGATTATAGGAGACACAACCCCTACATTTTTGTTTAAAAATAAAATGAATTTGAAAAGAATTCTGTGTAGACCAAAGGATACTCTCATGCCAATGTTTCATAAGTATTTTTGCACTAGGCCATGTGGTATGTGTAATTATTGCAATAACATTGATAATAGTGGTTTCTTTACTTACCCGGAAACGGGTTGTAGGTATGTGTTTAAGGTGTCTGCTAACTGTCTTACCCACCATGTGGTTTACCTTGCTTATTGTGTAGTGTGTGCCTACTATTATGTGGATAAAACTGATAGGATTTTCAAAGACAGGATTAGGGAACATCTATACAACATAAGAATAGGTCCTAGCAACAATGCCCTATCTAAGCATGTTATGCAAGAAGGGGTCAGCCATACCTTTTGTTTTTTGGTCATTGACCATACCTTTCCTAGTATAAGAGAAGGTGATATCAGGAACTGCACTGAGAGTAAAGAAGGGAGATGGATTATTCGACTTGGGGCAGATAGAGGGAAAGGCTTCAATGAAAATGCCTCCCTTAAAACTATATTGAAATCTATGCATTTAAAAGTGTAATGATCTTTTAAGTGATGATTTTGATCATATATACATATATCTATGCATATATCTATCTATATATTTGTATATATATATATATATATATATATATATATATATGTGTGTGTGTGTGTGTGTGTGTGTGTGTGTGTATGTTAATTTATTTAAATTTTTGTTCTAGAATGCTTTTTGTTATTTGCATATTTGCTTTCATAGTGAAAGTTAGTTATAAATTCATGTTTTATATCGTATTCAATATGAGTTTAGGGTGCAATCCAATGCTTTTTATTATGTGATTTTTTTTATCTTGTGATCTTCTATCATGTGATATATCATATGCTTTCATCATGCAGTTTGATTGGCCAGGTTGCTTTATTTAAACTTGGTCATGGGGTATGCAATATTTTGGTCTGATGAAGCTAACTGTGAAAGTGCTTACCTGTTCATGTGCAATGGGTTCATTTTAATAAACATGCTTGAAGCTTACTTTTATGGTCCTTCTATGTGTTTGCTTCATTGTATAGACTGTTGGATTATTTTATTTAAATAATGTATGTTTTTCCCCACTAAGCTGCTATTTTTAAGTTACAGTCAACTTGTAAAAGAACTAGTTGGGGTAGTGGCATGCACAGTGAAAGGGACATTATAGTCAGTAATTTCACCTTATTCTTTCTTAATAAAGAATTATAGTACCTGACAAAATTCATAACATACTTTCATGTACCTAAATAAGTAAGATAGTGCCGTGTTTGCTTTCAAGAAACACTGCACTGACCTGCAGATTTATACTGCAACTGATAGTTTTTTCCTGCTGCTTGTCTGCTCCATGGTTCAACCCACTCCACTACCCTACCCTACCCCTAATTCCCACCCACCGCCACTACTCCTACATTCATACCCATAAACACTCCACCCACAATCAGCATCATCCAATCAAACAGCTACATACTATATTACCTCCAACAACATTATTGGACATTCCACTAATACCTGTAAACCTACATCCCTCACCACTTTAATACCTCTAAATCATAAGCATATTTCTAATCCTATTTACTTTACAATACTTATTAGGTTTTCTAAATGCACACTGATATTCATTTTAAGCCATTACTAACAAACATTGCGATTCCCATAGAAACTCATCTTACTTCTAATACTACCACTTAATTATAATTGATAGACTTCCAGCACAAATTTCACAGTTAATTAACTCACCTAATATGTTACTTTTCTCCTGTTTAACCTCTGTTTCACTACAACACTGTCATATAAAACAATCAACCAGTGTTACCAATCAGTTACCTCTACCACCAACCTACCCTACAAACAAAACCACTACTCTAACATCTCTCCTGGGCTATTTCATTATACCCTCCCATATAGCTGTACTCCCATAATAGCAAACATTGTAGCCTTCAAATCCCATCATGTACCCTAAACTCCAAACCCCTAGCACAAAACACCACAAACTGTACACTTATCATATCTCTATCCTATTACAGAGTGGGGATATACACTCAAACCCAGGACCAAACACAAATGCCAACAAAATAAATGACACCAAAAACCTAAAATGAATTACATTAAACCTAAGAAGTATATGTAACATGATAACCCCTCTGCATGCATGGATAGAACAAAGCACACCTGATATCTTGGCCCCAACAAAATCTTGGCTGCACCAAAACATAAAAGATACAGAAATTACACCTCCCAGCTATGCCATAAACAGAGCAGATAGACTAAGATGGAGGGATAGCCCTTCTATATCCTTCCACACTTAACATTACTAACTACTCAAATAAAATACCTACCTTTTCTAACTCTGAGATCCTAATGGCCTCCATGAACCTCAACAATACAAAAATAATTTGTATCATTGTGGTTTACATTCTACCTGGAAATAACATACAAGTTCTGGAAGATATACTGTCTTGGACATCACAAAACATCAAGCAAGAAACTGTCATCCTAAGTGATATGAACATCAATTGGCAAACCATCACAATTCACAACTGACTTCCCCACAACCAGTATTGACCTGTATGGGTATAAACAACTAATCACAAGCCCGACACGATATAATAAAAATGCCACTTGACGTTCCAATTTAGACTGGATTTTAGTATCTCACCCTACAAATTTCCCCTCCTCTGGCACACTCTCAGTCTCACTTAGTGACCATCATCCCATATACGCCATCAGAGCCAGTACCTATCACCCAAAAATACTCACTGAAATGAGTTAGAAACACAGCCAAACTTAGCCACCAAGCACTTAATGATGTAATCCATAAAATAAACAGGACACCCCTAAAAATAGTACCTCTGAATGATGCAGTCCAATATTTCAATGTTACCTTCCTGAAAATACTTGATACCTTAGCCCCAGTACAGACAAAAAGGGTAAAAAAATACAACCCCATGGATAACTAAAGACTGTATTAACCTTTGATCCTATAACAGACAATACACCCCTGGGATTCCACCTGTGTCCCTGCTGGACAGTGTCATTGGGTGCTGACTTGTTGGAACAATGGCTAAATTCTTGGCTAGGCTTGTAAGGGCCTCAGGGCTAATAGCCTAGTAACTTCCTATGATCCTATGAAACAAAGAGATATAGCCTGGAACAGTTGGAAACTAAACAAAATCTTCTATCTTTCAAAACACTCTGCAACAGCGTAATCAACCTAATCGACAAAAGTAAACAAAAAAATCTATTATGCTCACCTTCAGCTACAACACAAACGCAACCCCCCAAAAATTCTGGCACTCAATATTAACCCTTCTTAACCCATGTACAAACAGCACTCCCCTTCACCTAGTGCCCCCCCCAAGACTAATAGCAGAAGAATTTAACAAACACTTCATAAAAGCCATAGCTGACCTACTAATTTTTAACACTAATTTATTACCCCCAATAAATCTCTCATACTAACAGCAATAACTCCTCTCCATCTAAATCAGACTATATCAAAAACAACTCACACAACCAATGCAAAAGTAACAACTCAGACAACCAATGCAAAAGTAACAACTCAGACAACCAATGCAAAAGTAACAACTCACACAACCAATGCAAAAGTAACAACTCACACAACCAATGCAAAAGTAACAACTCACACAGCCAATGCAAAAGTAACAACTCACACAGCCAATGCAAAAGTAACAACTCACACAGCCAATGCAAAAGTAACAACTCACACAGCCAATGCAAAAGTAACAACTCACACAGCCAATGCAAAAGTAACAACTCACACAACCAATGCAAAAGTAACAACTCACACAGCCAATGCAAAAGTAACAACTCACACAGCCAATGCAAAAGTAACAACTCACACAACCAATGCAAAAGTAACCTGACCTCTTTTTCCTTTCAGCTTATAGCCACTTCAACAATAAAAAAATTCATGTTCAAATTAAAACCCTGCTCTACATCTGCAGATAATCTCCCATCACAGTACCTAAAACTCACCAGACTCAGTTGCTTATCCAATCAGCATCCTCATAAATAGATATCTCTCAAAATCCACAGTCCCATCCATATGGAAACTGTAACATATAACCCCAAATACATAAGGAAGGAAATCCACTGAAATATGCAACTTTCACCCCATATCAGTATTATTTCCAATATCAAACATTCTTGAATGGTGTATCCATTATTGAAAGGTGCATCCACCAACTAATAAAATATCTACTTCAAAACAATTTCCTTAGTCAAACTGAGCATGGCTTCAGGCCTTTACATAGCACATCCAGAGCTCTATTATCCTTTACAGACACCATAAATAGGGTCAGAAATGAAATATGCTTGGTATCCTTTGTGTTCCTGGACCTCTCAAAATCCATTGATACAATCTCACACCCCCTACCTCTTGATACCCTGTCCAACATAGGCTGCTCCCCTACAACAATACAGTGGTTTCAGAGCTACTTACAAGAATGGAAGCAAGCAGTTAAATCATCCAGTCAACTCTCTCCCTTTTTTCATAACCATCCTCAAAGCGCCATCTTAGGTCCCCTATCGTTTAACATATTCACCAATTTACACACCACCTCTTACCCTGGAACCCTTATTCAGTATGCAGACAATTCCACCACAATCTGCACCTCTTGCACTCTCCCAGAATTAATTAACATTAATCCAAAATCACTCTCTGCCATTGAATCATAGCTCACAGATGCCCAACTTTTTCTAACCCCCCCCCCAAAAAAAAGCTCACACTTTTTCTCCCAAAAAATCCCTCCCTGGCTCCAAACAATTTAATATCCACTCAGCCAAGAAAACTATCATTGAAAGAGTTCAAGAAAAAAAAACTACTAGGTATCATTATCAATAGCAAACTCACTTTCAACCTCCATATCCAGTAAAACATAAAGAAACATAAACATAAAGAAAACCCACAAAAATTAGGACTCCTGTATAGAAACAGGCAATTCCATACCACATCATCCAAGACTATACTATCCAAAACTTTCCTGCTCCCCTCCCTATTTTATGGTTCTTGTATTCTTACCAACATTCAAAACTCCACCAAGACAAAAATGGAACAATGCTATAACAAAATTGCCACTAACTACAAATACCATACTCTCCACTGCAAACCACTAAGGGAACTAAATTGGCTGGAACTCTCCAAACAACTGTCATATATCTAACTAAATACTATACATAACCTAATCTACAAACTCACCACCTGTCCTGTCATAGACAAGATTTTCAAACACTATATAAACACTATATAAATCTTTATTACCCCTGCTCCTGCCCTGGCTGCTGAGTGTTTCCTGGTCCCAAAGGAATTGTTTGCATTTCTCTGTACCTCCAAGCCTGCTCTAAAGGACCTGCCTAGTCTGTAAAAGACCCCTTTCATCCAATTCCAGCCATCCCAACGCCTGGCCAAAGATTTCTGCTGCCCAGTGACTTGTTTTTTTCTTCCCTTTTCTAATGGATTAAGAAAGTATGCTATACCCAAGTCCTACTTCTTAAGTGTATCTGTTTAATTTACACTTTACCTAGTATAGGTTGTAAACTGCTTCTGTGTAAGTTATCCTGTACCAAGTATAGATAGTATTTAAGCCTCTGAACCAGGAATCCAGCAGCCATACTCCTCTCTATCTGTGTTCCTACTGCCATATCTCCATACCATTGGACCCATTATCTGTTTCACCCCTACCTGCTACTTCTACCACAGTTACCTTGTTGTATTCTACTCTCTGCCCCCTAGGTGGCACTCCAGGCTAGCTTTAGGCTATAATCATTCCCCCCACTTTCCCTAGTTTCTTCTTCCCTGGATCTTCTCTCAGTTTTTCCCCTTGCCTAGCTGAGAATCTTTGTGCATTGTTCTGCTGCTCTTATCCCTTTCTTATCACACCATCTAGCTCCATTATACCTCTCCTGTTTTTCCTCCCACTCCACTATCCTTTTTTACCTCCAATCTGCTGTACCAAACTCTACTTACCTCTGGCCACCTTCTCTGGACCTGGAACCTGTTACTCTCTGATTGTCTCTGCAAAATCTTCATCTACCTGCTCTAACCCGCTCCGTTCGCCCTGCGGGCTCACTCCGCTCACCTACCCTTCCCCCAAATCACACCCACCCCGAGTGCTGTTAGCTTTATACCTGCATAACCACACCCCCTGCCCCTCAACTTCCTATCACAACCTACTTCCACTTAACACCCCCATTTCCTATAAGAATAATTCCTAAACTACTATTACCTCCTGCATTTACCAACTAAACTTAACTTCCTTTCACATTTGTAACCTTTATAACAACTCATATTAAACTCTCTGCCCTCAGTCCACTCTACCTCCTACAACTCTCTCACCCTCCTTCTGTCACCTCTATTTTTCTAGTTTTACCAACTACACTTAACTTGCTTTTATATTTGTAACCCTATAACAACTCTTATTAAAATTTCGTCTCTAAGCCCACCACCTCTTACAACTCTCTTTCCCTCCTTCTGTTACCTCTATTTTCACCTGTTACTTGACACCTTTACTCCTACACAATACTAGATACCTTCCTTCGCCTCGCACCACCCTTACCTATTCAATCCAATGGCCTCTAAACATAACTCTATTTACAAATACCTCCTACTCCTACCTACTATTCTAGCTTCCCTAACTCTAGCATTCACACTAACCTTCTTTGAACATTATCCTCTACTAAAGCAGCACCACCACCACTACCACCAAACCCAAACATTCTCACATATAAATTCCCTCAAACACATTAACATAACCTCTACTTCTAGCTATACCCTTCCAAAGTACCACAGATCTACCCATATCACCCCTTACAACTACTTTAAAATCATAACACTAATACAAAAACCTCAACAACATCCCCTCTTAGATGGTGATATCCATCCAAACCCTGGTCCCAATACAACACTTCCCAGTGACCCACTTAACCAAAAACCCCACACCACCTCTACCCCAACAAGGCCATCTAACTCCCTTCTGATAGCTCACCTTTCCGTAGCATTAACAATAAAATATCCCATCTTCATGCACTCCTAGATGTACACAAATTTGATATCCTCTGTATTACTGAAACTTGGCTTAAACCTTCAACCAAAGATCAAGAGATTACCCCCCCCCCCCCAGGAAATAACATCCGGAGAAAAGACCGTATTACCAAAAAAGGTGGGGGAGTAGCCATATTTTATAAATCAGAACTCCAAGTATCAACCTTCAGTGTGCCACTTCCCACGTACTCCACTGCAGAAACCCTTTCAGCCAAACTGCAAATCAATAACCATAAATCCCTCTATATAATCTGTGCCCATCTCCCCCCTGGTAACAATATTAGTACTCTAGAAAATATACTTAGTGGCCTATCTATCCACCTACCCCAGGAAACCATTGTGTTAGGTGACTTTAATATAGACTGGACTACCTGTAGGTCCCCCAGTCCCATTAATCACATAAATCTCTATGGTTTCTCACAAATGATAACCACCCCCACTAGAACCCACAAACAAAGTGGTAAGGAAACCTTACTAGACTGGATTCTCATAAACAGTCACCCTACTACTTATAAACCAGGAACCCTTCCAGACGACATCAGTGACCATGCTCTTACCTATATAATTAAACATAGGCCCAATCCTACTATTTTCAAAACCTCCCGTTCAAAAAAAAACTTTCACCCTGAAAATTTCCAAACAGAACTGAAGGCATGTGACTGGTCACCACTGCTTCATCTTCAACTTGATGAAGCAGTCACCTACTTTAATAATAGATTCCTTCAAATCCTAGACTTCCATGCCCCCTATCGCTCATCCCGAATAAAGAACAAAACTGCCCCATGGCTCACAAAACAAACAAGGCAAAAAATCCTTCGAAGAAATAAAATCTGGGCCAAGTGGAGAGCTTCTACAAGCCCTTCTGACCACCTTTACTTTCAACAATTAAGTAATGCCACCAAAAAAGAAATTCTACTAGACAAAAGAAACTTTTACCTTCACCTCCAACAAACCCACAAACAAAAACCACAAAATTTCTGGTCAGCTATGAACAAATTACTTCACCCAGGGCACACCAAGTCTCCCAACCCATCAAGAATCACCCATAATAACCCTAAACTGATAGCTGATTCCTTTAACAACTACTTTATAGAAGCCATACAAACTCTAGCTAATACTCTACCACCCACTAGCTCCCTCCCACCTAATACCACAACAAATTAAATTCCTTCTTTTCGCATACAACCAGTGCCTACATCCCTCATTTATAACCTCCTTCAAAAACTCAAGCCATGCACCCCATCTGCTGACTGTATACCTGCAGAATACCTGAAAATTGCAGCTAAAGTCATTGCCTACCCTATTTCTATCCTTATTAATAAAACTATTTCAGAAAGTAAAATCCCTCTTATATGGAAGGTCTCTCACATCATTCCTTTACACAAAGGTGAGATATCAACTGACATTTCCAACTTTAGACCTATCACCCTACTCTCTCCTATAGCTAAAATAATGGAAAAATGTATCCACCAACAACTACTTGACCATCTTCTCCTCAACAATTTACTTGCCAACTGCCAACATGGTTTCAGACCATTCCATAGTACCTCAACTGCCCTGCTATCCTTTTCTGACTGTATAAACAAAAATCGTAACAATAACTCTCTTTCCTCCGCTTTGTTTATCGACCTTTCAAAAGCCTTCGATATGGTCAACCATAATCTGCTTATGGAGGTATCAAAAGCCCATTCACTGGATGCCCAGGCATTACTCTGGTTTAAATCCTATTTAGACAACCGTCATCAAGCAGTCCTTTGGGACAATATGCTGTCAACTCCCCTCCCCTTAATCCTTGGAGTACCTCAAGGCTCTATCCTAGGCCCTCTTCTCTTTTCAGTGTTTATTAATGACCTAAATACTAAAATTCCTCAAGCCACCTGCATACAATATGCTGATGATTCTACTTTAATCTGCTCTGCTAGGTCCCCAACCACACTCCAGACCCTCACCCAATCTGTATTTCATACTGTTGAAAATTGGTTCATGCAACACTGCCTCCTCCTGAACGCCAAAAAAACAAAATTATTACTCTTTACTCCTTCTCTAAAATCACCACAATTTCACTTTACTATAACCTCTAACAATGGAACCACCATATCCCCTGATACCACAACCCGTCTCCTGGGCATAACCATAGACAACAACCTTAGCTATGACGATCACATCAACACTACCACAAAATATGTCAACAAAAAACTAGGTTCCCTGTATAGAATCAAACCCTTCCTTACACCTACAGCCAGAACCACTAGAGCCCAGACTCATCTGATCTCTACCCTGTTTTATGTTTCTGCCATTTATACTAATCTTTCTAAAAACAACCTTAACAAACTTGTCACTAGCTATAATAACATTGCCAGATTCGCTACCAGCAACCCTTTCAGAACCCACCACTGTCTCAACCTCAAACACTTGGGATGGTTAGAACTGCAGCACCAACTACTCTGTCATCAACTTACTATAACCCAAAAGATACTTTACCACCCCAATAATACCCCAATCCTCACTAATCTGACTACCTCTTACAAAAACCTTACAACTCTTTGCTCAGCCGATAAGCTTCTAGTTTCCACTATTAAATCTAAAAACAAAGCTGGAGACTCATGTTTCACTAACACAGTTGGTAAGGCCTGGAACCAGCTTCCAAGTGAACTTTCTACTCTCTCTTTCACACATCTTTTTAAAAAAACATCTCAAATAACATTTTAAAACACACTGGCTTTGCCCCTGCACGAACCCTGACTGATTTTCCACTTTACTCATTCCTGCTCTCCCTTTTACTTCACTTCTCCAGTGTACTACGGGACCGCTTACCCTCTTCCACCTACGTCCCAAACATGGCAACATGTTTCATTAAGTAATGAGAATCAAGCTAACAACTTGAATTATGATACGGTCCCAAGTTATAACAATAAATCTAGTAACTTGGGGTTGCACAACCTTCTGGCAACAGTTTACCCTGGTCCAGTTACTGAAGATGAACCGACTGTGAGGAGAAGTGAACGGTTACAGAACCGTAACAAGGGTAATAACCAAAATGCACAGTCCAAACAACCTTACCAACACCACCAGGTTTTTCATGAAGGTGTACGGCAGGGAGCCATACCCAAACAAAGGAACAATGTGTACCACAACAGAATGAGAGCACAGAAACCCAGGTGAATTATGAAGTGGGACACATTTATAATCTAGAGACAGACTGTATATTTACTACACAGAACTTTGGGGACACTATTCCGCTAGTCACTGATGGACATAATTTTACGATGGACGAAGACATTTGTATACACCAAGTTGAGGCTGATGTTATTATATCACCAGCTGATGACAATGTTGAAGGTTTTTTAGATGATAACCTTATTGACCAAGATGAAGTTGACCTAGTTAAACCCATGATTAAGGTCAACAGTACTGGTGACTTTAAGATCTACAATTTTTCTTCAGTGACTGTCCCAAATGAATTAGTTGAACTACTGTCTAAGGGGTATACCTATGTTCCTAAAAACAACTTAGACTTGGTTGGTACGACTTTGGACATTAAACTTTACACTCGAAAACTGAATTTTAATTTGATGCTTGGAGGGTATGAGGGAAATAGTGCAACTTTAGATCTTTTTCGTATTCCCAGTGTATACAACCCCTCTTTGCATCCACTAATTCAGCTTTTTGAAACAATGTGTGAACTAGATTTGAGACATAATGTAAAGCACTTGCCTAATGCTGGGAACCTTAATGGGAGGAATAAAGAGAACAAACTTATAGAGTTCGTCCGACTCCACAACTTACGTATTTGTAAACCCAATAATGGGGGAGGAGCTGTAATATTTGACCAAGAAGACTACTTTAGTAGGATGACCGACTTGGTTAACAATGTGGCCTATGAGGCCAGTTCTAGATCTGAGACCAATAAGGCATATTCCTCCATTAAAAGTAGTATTGAAGACATGTTTATTGAAGGTAGACTACATGAAGACCAGTACAATTACATGTTAGTTTCATACCCTAGATACCCTAGGTTATTTGGTATACCCAAAATTCACAAGAACATCAACCACCCTCCTATGCCACCACTCGTAGACAGTCGAGGTTCACCAACTTACACTTGTGCCAAATTAGTCAACTCCATCCTGAAAAAATATCTCAAGGACGAAGAGCACATTTGTAAAGATTCATGGTCATTTTTAGCTAAAATTGACACATTGGAATACGACACTAACTGTAACTTTTTAACAGTTGATGTCAAGGACTTGTACACCTGTATTCCTCACGACATAGCTACAGAGTGGGTGGCTATCACTTTAAAGAGGAAAAACGCTTCCATCGTGGAAACTTCCTTAGTGATTGAATTACTTGAAATTATTCTATATAACAACTACTTTACTTTAGGGGATAATTTCTACTTACAGAAGGTGGGTGTGGCAATGGGCTCCCTTTGTGGGGCTAGTATAGCTAACACAGTGATGGCACAATGGGAGAGAGAACATGTTTTTAATAACAACCTCTTGAATGAGAAAATGTGTTTTTATACCAGATACCTAGATGACATTTTTATACTACTTAAAGCTGATGAAACCCTAAGCCAAAACATTGTGGAGACATTTAATGCTTCTACATCTTTTTTTAACTTTACATCGACATTTAGTACAAGTGCTGTGGCATATTTGGACATTTGGTTGGAAAAGAAAGATGAACTAAAAGCATTTGTAGCTACTATTCATAGAAAAACTACATATTCTAACTCACTCTTACATTTTTCTAGTTGTCACCCTAACTTCCAAAAGAGATCTGTTGTTAAGGGACAACTTGAGAGAGCCGCTCGAATTGTAAGGTTGAATACTGATTTTAAAAGTGAATGTGAAAATTTAAAATCTATGTTCACACTCAGAGGGTATCCACTTCCCCTTTTGGAAGCACTTATTAAAGAAGTTACTGTTAAAAGACTGACAGGAGAGTACAAACCTATTTTGAGTGTACATACCGACATACCAACTATTGCGGAAGTAACAATTCTGAATTCTTCTTACAATACAACTAGTGCTTCTTTGAATTGTAATATCAAAAATGACAAGGAAAGTTATCCCAGATTAATTCTAACGTTTAATATTAACAGTTATATGACTGTGGATATTATTAAAAAGAACTGGGATATTTTTAAAACCAATTCCTTACTGTACAATAAGTTAGGAACTCGCCCCGAAATTACTTTTAGGCGAGGTAGAAATTTGAAGAACTTATTGGAACAACCTATTGTTAGTTTTGTAAGAACCCCTGGTACATTTAAATGCCAAAGTTGTAACATGTGCAATTGCATCCTTGAAACAAATAAATTTAAAATTAACGGGAAACTTTACAATTTAAAACATAGAACTAATTGTAATTCCCGTATGGTTGTTTATCTTGCACTATGTCAACAATGTCCCAGGTTCTACGTTGGGAAAACCAAACGTAGACTCCGGGACCGAATTTGCGAGCATCTTTATACAATAAGGAAAGCTAAGCAAGAAAACGCGTTAGCAAGACATATTTCATTATGTAAAGATCACCATTTTAAATTTTTAATTATTGACCAAATTTTAGATAAAAATCAAGGAGCTCCTTTACACTTACTGTTAGAAGAGAAAGAACTAAAATGGCAGATTAAATTGAATTCTTACTCTTTTCCGGGACTTAATGACCTGTGTTCAATTAGCTGTGTGTTGAAGTTGAGAAGTATAAGGTGGTAATGTTACTATGGCAGGTAACTTTAGATACTGAATTTCATAAACATTTTTATTATGCTATTTTATTTTTAATTTTGTTTTTGTTTTACTTTGACTGTTTATGGTTGCTGAACTAAAGCTCAGTTTAAAGAGTATTTTTACACACTTTAAGGGTCCATTGCATTGTTTATACTTTTAGGAGAGTGCACCTTTAAATTTGAACCATAATGATTTGATTACTGTCAGCTGTTAACATTTATTACAGAGTTATTTAATCTCTTTGAGTGAAGTATATTGTGTGAAGTTCTGAGGAAGTCTACCGATTAGGTAGGCGAAATGCGCTTTAACTGGATTGTAAATTGATTAAAAGTGTTCGTGAATTTTAAGCAGTTGGATTTATTTCGTGATTGCTGCTCTACTCTGCTCTGGTGCTTTATCTGTGTTTTTTCTTAGTTTATTCGTGGCAGTGGAGTCTGATTTTCCACTTTACTCATCTTCTTAGGTTAGTACTAGGTTAATTGCCGTTGCGAGCCATTTTAAGCCTAGCCAATTATCCCTTGTGAGATTCAAACCCACTTCACTTCTCCAGTGTACTATATCGCTCAAATGTTTCAATGTCCTTTTTGCTGTACTATGTTTCCTACCTGTACTAACAAAAAAAAAAAAAACACTTGTTTTTGTTTATTCTGCATTTGTTCTTAGTTCATTCCCTTCTAAATACCTCAGAACACAATAGTATTGTTTTTCTTTTTCTCTTTCACAAATATTCCAATACTGGTATTATCTGTACTTGATGATAGCTTTTTATATTAATATTGTATAATAATGTTTTTTTTCTTTTGCTTGGAGCTTTTCTCCCCGGGCCTCTACTGAAAATGGACATGTATCCAGTTAGACTAGCCCGGTCAACAAATGTAAATAAATAAATATATACCAAGCAGATTACTCAGATCAGAAGACAAAAACTTACTAGAAAGTAATCTCCAATCCTTCTAAACAGTATGGTTAATGCATGTACTCTTACTCTGGTTCTAAACAATGGAACTCTCTCCCTTCAAACATCAGATCAATGCCAAGCCTGCAACTCTTTAAAGCCTTCCTGAAAGCACATCTAAATAAGTCCTGGATTTGCACATTTAATTCCAGGTTAATTCCTGTCTATCACTTCTTCCTCCACCTACCCCCTCTGTCTCTGTCCATTCTCTCCTTACCCCCTGTGCACCATTGAAGTTTACCTAAATCTCTTCTCCTCTAACTTCTACTGCCTCTCTCACCCCAACCTCTGTCTGCATTCTTCTCCTGTCTCTTTCACCCCAACCTGTCCACTTTCTTATTTAGTCACTCTAGGTTCCCACTATAATGTTAATCTAGTAAATCTTTAGGCTCCCCCCCCCCCCAATCAACACTGTATATATAAACCTGTACAGTCTAATGTAACCTAGCCTCATCACATGATGCTAGTAAATACATCAGCTATTCTCATCTCTAGTAAACTACAGTTAATGCACTGGAATGACTTAGAAAATAAGTTACATTATTAGCATAACTCTTAAGTAACTGCACACAATAGTTTCCTAATTTAACCTGTTACACTGTTTTGTGCAAAGTCTATTTATAGATGTAATTGTGATTTATTGTGTAATGTACTATCAAACATTTTGGTTACAACTCTTTTGCAATATACCTATTGCATATCTATAATTGTGGAGCTTTTCTCTCCGGGCCTCCACTGAAAATGTGTTATGTGACCTAATTGGGCTACCCAAGTTAACAAATGTCAAATAAAAATAACAAAAATAAATAAATTAATTCTCAACATTCGCTTCAAATGCCATTCTTCACAGTATGCATATCTTATACTTTAGCCTGTGCTAATTGTTACATAATACATGCAATTTTGTAATTTTCTGTGTCCTTTGTAATTATTTTTGTGGTTTATCTTATTCAGCTTTATTTACAACCTTACTTTATCCTTATGGCTAATTTGGTAGATCTAGCATAATTTACATTTACCGTTTTGTCCTTTAGCTTCTTAACTTAGCGTTATGACTAAACTTTGAGCATCAGCTGCATCCTTTTTTTTATTTTTCTCCCAAATTTGAATATAGTTTTACTTTGCCTTACAGTCTGGACTGTGCCTGAAAAGGACCTTCGACCTAATGTACTTAACATGGTTACCAAATTTAAAACTATGTAAATATGTATCTTTTGAACAAGAAAAACATGATAAAATGTTCAAATATGGGTCTGATAAGAGAAGAAAAAGGAAAAATAAGACTTCCTTGAATCTAGAGACAATATGTTTGAAAATTACTTGAGACAAATAGATGTTTTCCAAACTACAAAAAGGAATGATGGATAAAATATTATGAGTTATCAATGAGGCTACCTAGATCCTTTAAGGTGCTATGTGACTGGCAGATTGTGTCACCTATATGGTATAATGTGAAAACGGTCTGTTTACCAAAATAAACTATACTACATTTTTTTTTCACATTTAGCCCTAGACCCTTGTTTTTGCACCAGTTGTTAACCTATCATAATCCATGTTGTAACAATTGTGAGTCAATGAAGGAATGACTAACGATACCCATTTCACATTCCTTCACAATCATGGATGACCATAGACTAGCAGCATTGTGTGAAGGTCTGGAAAATAGATGTCAAATAGGAGGAGACCCAATACAGCCCTGTGGTATATGACTGTTGACTTTGTGCTTTGAGAAGTAGCACCTTCAACTCTAACCACGTAGGTTCTGCTTACTGGTTAGCTATCTGCTTTAAAATATATGGAGTTATATTCATTTCTTCAGAAAAACAAAAAGACATTTTAACACACTCAGTTTAAATAGAAAATTTTAACCAATGAAAATCGCTTTACATTTAAAATATAATTAAGAAATCAACTAAAACATAATTGTCAGTTTAATTAAAAAACAGTCCACACCACCGCTTTCCTTAAGTGGCCTTAGGCTTATGAGCTTTTAAGAAACATTTTATAAGTTCATAGGTAGGTACTAGGGTATTGGACCTAGGGCCTATAGAAGCCTAGCCAAAAAGGTACCCTGGCTTTCGCCACCCAAGGAAATTATTTTCTTGTGCCCCTGTCAAGCAGAACCACAGAAGTGATCCCCGGGGTGAATTTCCTATTACCCATCCAATCATCAAGATTTTTCTTGAAGAGTGCTAATGAGGAGCTCTGTTTGACATAGATAGGTAGTCTGTTCCAGTGTATGGGAAGTCTCTGGGACAGGAATCTATCCCTCCAGCATGTTCTGTTTATTGTGGCAACAATGTTTAGGTCCCTAGAGCGTGTAGCTTGGAGGGATTGCGATTTCTTTAAGAGGAGCATTTCCAACAGCTCTGGGTTTGACATAGCTTTGTATGTTAGGCAGAGATCGCCTCTGAATAGGCAATATGTGACAGAGTAAAGCTGGAGTTTTTTGAGTCAGTCTGAGTAAGGCATCTATTTGAGGCCAGTAATCCTCTTTGTGAGGTATTTTTGTAGCCTTTCCAGCTGTTGTAGATGTCTTGTGAGGTACATACCAAAAGAGGCGTTGAACTCTATAATGGGTCTAATGAGTGATGAGTAGAGGGAAACAATAACCTCTTTTTTTCTGGATGAGAAACCTTTAGTGATGAGGTGTGCCACATTGAAGGATTTCATGACCACTGTGGCTATGTGATTATCAAAGGAGAGACTACTGTCCACCTGTGTCCCAAGGTCTCTTATCACCCTTTTGGTTTTAAGTAGACTACCGCCTATGTGGTAGTTCATAGGTACAGAGTTTTTACCAAAGGGGATGACAATGCACTTTTTGGCATTGAGCTCGAGACCATGGCTTTCACACCAGGCATCTGTCTCAGTGAAGCCCTTTTGAAGGATGTCCACATCATTACTAGTTTTAATTATGGCTCCTAGTTTGCAGTGATCTGTGAATTTAATTAGCCAAAGTCCTTCTGTGTTAGCCTGTACTTCATAGAAGTAGATACCAAACAGGAGAGGACCCAAGACTGAAGACTGTGGTACTCCACTTGTCACTGGTCTGAAGTCTGATTTGGAGTCTGCTACTTTCACAGTGTGGGTTCTGTCAGTAAGTCATTTGGCAACCCATCTTGTGACATTTTAGTGAGTTTATCTATAAGTCCAGAGTGGGGGATGGTGTCGAATGCCTTGGCGAGATCTAGATAGGGTGTGTAAACCACCTTACCCTCATCTATGGTGTTGGTGACTGCTTCAAAGAAGTTTATCAGGTTTAGGAGACATGATCTGCCTTTTATAAACCTGATTTGTGTGGGGTCCAGAGTTTGGAGATCTCCAATGTCTTTGTTTATGAGTTCCATGATGATAAGTTCCATGGACTTGCAGACCAGGCTCGTCAGGCTAATGGGGCAGTAGTTCCCTGGGTCTGTTGAGGCCCCCCCCCCTTTGTGGAGTGGGATAACCGTCATGGTGCACTATTTAATGGGCACAAAGCCTGAGGTGAGACTGTGACTGAACATGGTACTTAGCTGGGGTGCCAGTTCATTCTGTAGTTCATGTAGAAGGCAGCCTGGGATGTTGTCAGGTCCCATCGATGCTGTATTCTTGGCTTTAGAGAGTGAGGTTTTTACCTGTGCAGCCGTGATTACAGGAACTTTGCATTCTTATGGTATAAAGATGGGCCCTTTAGGGGGTGAGAGGGGGTAAAGTTAGCACTGAACCTATCTGCCAGGATGTTGGCAATATCGGTTGGTTCTGTATATTTAGGATCATTGTGCTGTAATCAGAGCAGATCTGAGTGTTGCCATTGAGATTGTTGATACAGCTATATAATGCTTTGTGGTTGTCTTTAGAATCAGTGGCAACTTTGTTTTCATAACTAGCTTTGGAGGATTTTATGAGGGATCTCAGCTTCTTACTGAGGCTGACCAGGGAGTTCCTCCAATCGTGGGGTTTTACTCTTTTTTGCAACAGTTTCATTCTTCTGTTGTAGAGATTGTTTATGGCAGAAGACCACCAGATTGGCTTCCTTTTTTTAGTGGATAGCATCTTGGTTCTGTTAGGGATAGCATGATCCGTGCACTCGTGTAAGTGCTTATAAAGTGCTTTCTTGTAGGATTCAGCAGTCATACCTCTATTGTCCATCTGCATGGGTGTCGTGAACTTTGCCACTTCTGTCTTAAGAAGCATGAAGTTGGCTTTGGAGAAATTTTTTACGGTTGTTTTCCTAATGGGGGAGTGGGAGCGGGATGTGGATGTCTAGGGTGATTAGCTTGTGGTCGGATCTGACCAATGAGGAGCTGACCTCTGGTGTGGAACACCGGTCACCCATGTTGGTGATGACCAGGTCTAGGATATTGCTGCCCTTGGTGGGGGTGTGGATAAGTTGATCTAAGGCATCGGAATTGATGATTTCCAGAAAACATTGAGAAAGAGTTGGTACATGAGTAGTTTTCCCAGTTAATGGTGGGGTTGTTGAAATCACCCATTATTAGGGTGTTAGGTTGTACCTTAATATTTTCCAGTGTGTCAAGAAAAGAGGAGTGGGAATCCTGGGGCATGATGGGGGGTCTGTAGCAAGCTACAATCTGGATTGCGGTTTTGCCCAGAGTTAGTTGAACTTGGATAATCTCGGATACATTATGCTGAGCAACTATCTTGGAGGTGTGGATATCCTTAATGAATATTGACACGCCTCCACCTTTAGTGTTTTGGTCTAGGTTTGGTGGCCGAAAGGAGTGGTATGAATTATAGCCTGGTAATGCAGGGGTGATCTCTGGGGCTTTGAAGCAGGTCCCTGTCACTGCACAGATGTCGATGTTCTCCATTTTAAGGAGTGCCTCGAGTGAGTGCATTTGGAGGTTTAGACTTCTAGCATTGAGTAGCATTACCCTCAGATTTTGCTTGCTTGTACCAGTTACGGTGGTGAATTTGTCATTTGAACCTTGCCTATAAAAGGCACTATAGGGGTGGCAAGAGCCTTTGCCAGTATCCCAAATCCCAAGGGTGACAAGTGCAGGCCATCTCTGGCAAAGCAGCATGGTCTGTTTATCATGTCATCCCAGGCAGACAGATACTAGATTCCCTTAGAATGACACCAGAAGCTTAGCCAATTGTTAAAGTCAATCATTTTGTCCTTGTACTGTGGTATCATTCTGGGTGATGGCAGGATGCTACTCAGGGATAGGGTCATACCTGCCTGGGCTACAAGATCTGAGAGCTCCTCCATGTCTCTTTTCATGTAGTCCAGGGAGGCACGTCTCAGGTCATTCACATCAACATGGACAATGACAGAGTCATATTTGTACTTGTTGTGGAGTGACCTGAGTGCATGCATTATGTGGCGGATCCTGGCACCCGACAGGCAGTTATGCCTTATGGGCTCTAGTTGAGTGGCACACTGAGTATGTGGGCTATGTGTCATTTGGGTTGTGTTGGGTGGGTGGAGGTTGCTTGCATTTCTGCTTTGGAGGTCTCGGTTGTTTGTGCAGATTTTTACTGAGAGCCTCCACAAATGCAGGTGTGTGTTTTGTGCTTCTGTGTGTGTTTTGGTGGTGTAGGTTTTGAGGGACTATGTGATGAGTGTGGTGAGGTGAAAGTGTTTACCTTCTCCTCTTGACTGTCTAGTCCAGTCTTCGGTGAAGAGAGCTTTGCTTCCAGTTTGGCTATATAAGTGCATCTCTCACAGGTCGTAGTGTTGGGTGGTAGGAGGAGAGGGTTGTCTGTGTACATGAGGCAATTGCTGCATTGTCCCAAGATGCCCAGATTCACCAGGTAGAGAGGAGAAAATACTGAGAGGTGACCTTTAGACATGCCTGGATAGGTGCTTATTTATTAAGTACTAAAAAGTGTTTTCCTCTAGACAAGTGAGGAAAGTTGAGCGCTGTATTAATTTGTAGCTTATTTAGTGCTTACAATGAGTTCTGAACAAGTGCTGAGCTCATAGAAACAGATCTGAGTGCTAAAATTAAAAAGCTGGCTAGTTGCAAGGGAAAATTTGAAGAGCAGACTTTAAGGCACCAGGAATAGTTTAACCCTACTTAAGTGAGGAGGGGGGCTCAGGAGCTCACAAACAGTTCTGGACACAGCAAATCCATACCTGGACAACACCTGCCACAGGAAAGGGGGAAGCAAGCTTAGAATTTTTTTTTTTCAGTAAAAATTTTTTTTTTCTTCAGTAAAGTGGAAATGGGGAAAGCTGGAACGTTAATTCAACGTTAAGAATCTGAGTGGGCTGGCCTTCACAAATGTTTTCTATTAGATTGAATGAACTAATGATACTAGACTGGGAGGAGTGTCACAGATCAAATATACAGTATGAGCAGGCAACTGCAAAGCCACCAAGTATAAGAACACACAACACTAGGGAGGGTGAGTGGGAAAAATTACAGTTCCTAGCTGTAGCCACTGAATGAAAGTTTTAAACAGATCAAGGAGCAAGCAGACTCTAGAGAATGCTTTTAATGTAAAAAGACAATTATAGTAATGCACAATATTACAATTCCTAGCTGTAGAACACAGAAACCTCAAAAAATCAAAAATGCGCAGAAAAGCTCGGATAGAGCACTCACAACCAGAAAATACAACTCTCAGCATGAAAAAGCAGTTTACAGTTAAGTAATTCAGTAAACATTCCATTAGAGTAATGAAACAGTATCTAGCAATGAAAAATACAGTTAAAACAGTATAAACCATACAATAAATGAAGTGAAACAATAAAAAAAAATGATAACAGTGCAAAATGTAGTAGATCAACTGTATAGCAATATTATAAGCATTTCAGAAGTGCAGTTCAGTGAAATATGTGTTAGAAATAACTTATCCTGGTCATGAAATCTTAAGGAATTTCCACTTAGTTTCAGTAATGAAATACAATCCACAGCCTGATAAATACAAGTACAACCTTTTCAAGACACAGGGTTTATATACCAGTAAGGATGGAATTATCTTAATATGGAATTATATTAATAGTCTCATTCAAGCCAGGAGGTACATCTTCTTACAACTTTAACTGCCATTCAGCCTCCTTCATTTCAACTTAAGTTTTGTAATCACCTCCCCTCATATTTTCTGATACATGTTCCAACACCCCAAAATTACATTTTTTTAAATTAGCACAAAGCACCGAGTGTCTGAACAAAGCATTATTATTACTGTCTTTGCTTTTTATAGCATACACACGTTCTCTTATTCTTGTAGCAAAATTCCTAGTTGTCATGCCAACATAAAAACTGGGGCATACATAACACAAAGCAATATAGATGACCCCCTTTGTATTGCAATTAAATCGACCTGCTGGCTTGATAGTATATGTTAAATGCTCCAAACTAATGTAAGGCCCTTCACTGATGTATCTGCAAACATTACAACCATGGCACTTATAAGTTCCTAATGGTTTGCCAGTTCTTGGTAATATAATCTGTTCACCACTAAAATTTTCTAACAAAGACTTAAAATGTCTTTGTTTCCTATACACAAACTTCGGCTTGTCCCCCAAGGCCTTTGCCAAATCTAAACTATCCGAAACGATCCTCCAGTTTCTTTCTATAATATTCCTGATACTAATACCATCAGAGGACATGTCCAGACTATAAAAAGGTGCAGAGAAATTATTACTGTTATTTTCTCTGTTTAAATCTGTTTGGGATTTAAAACCAACCTGGAGAGTCGGTGAAAGGCTATAACATCCTTCTTACCATTTTTATGACTTGTGTTGGATAACCCCTTGCTCTAAATAAAGAGGAAATAAAGGTAATTTCCCATACAAAATCCTTATCCTTGGTTGTCATATGAGATGCCTGAATAAATTGGCCTCTCTGAATATTCTTCTTCATAAAAGAAGGATGACTACTATAATAAGACAAGTAACCATTGGAGAAGGTGGGCGTAATGTAAATACAACTAATAAACTCAGAACTCTATTGGTTCCAAGTTAAAAGTACATCCAGGAAAGAAACACTTAGTCCACAATTCCCTTCAGTGAACTTTAAGAAACTAGTACTACTATTCAAAGATTTAATAAATTCATCACTACTGAAATCTTTCTTGATAATGAAAAAAGATCTGCAACACGCCTGTAAAATATTATACTGCCAAATCCTGTTAAATATGTCAAAATTTCTTTCTCCCACCATCCCAGAACCAAATTGGCACTGGTGGGGGCGACAGTGGCCCCTATTGCAATGCCATTCAACTGCTTGTAATATTTCTTATTAGAAAATAACTATTAGTCAACCGGCACTCTAATAAAAGACAATATAAGTTCACCTTCTGGTAATCAAAATCAGTGTACTTGGTGAAAAATAATCTAATAAACTCTAGTCCTTCCCTTTCTGTGATGGAAGTAAATAGAACAGTGATATTCACTATCAACATATAAAAATCTTGACTTAAAAAAGAACCACTATGTCCAAAAGTTTTAATACTGTCTAAAAAATCCCATGAGTTTTTTACATATGAATGTAAAGACTGCATTAAAGGGTTGCGTACAGGGTTTAAAAAGATAGACCTACCTTCAGTCACACTACCTGATACAGACACTATTGGTCTAAAAGGAAGGTTAGCCACATCCGTATGGATTTTTGGGATACCGAATAGGACACCTATCCTTGGTTTCTCTTTTACCATAAAGTTATAATCCTTTAAGTCGATGTCCCCATTCATTAAACAATGTATAATAAATATTTAATGTACTTGTAACTATCGTGTATCACACTCAAAGTTACTTCTTCATATTCATCACGATTGTTTAACATGTTCTCAATAGCCTCATTATAACAAGCCGTATCCACAAAGACTATTTCCCCTCCCTTGTCTGCTTTCATAAAACATATATCTTTCTGACCTTGCAAATCTCTAATGGCATCCCTATCTTGTTTTGTTAAATTATTAAAACCATTAACAACTTTATCTGATACACATTTCCAAATTTCACCCTCGCACACATTTTCAAAAACTTTGAGTATGCATTAATGGTGGGTTATATACTAAAGGTTTAAACATACCTTCTTAGACAGCAACATCTTGCAGCAAAAAATGTAAATTAATTTTTCTACTATAAAATTTCAAATCAAGAATGCCCTTAGTCAAATTTACTTTATGACTGGGTACAAAGGAAAAACCTAAGCTCAATACTTTCCTATGATTTTCATTTAAAGGAAAGCTGGAAAGATTATAAATCTTGACATCATTACAAAACACATTACTTTTACTCACATATTGTTTAAAGTTCATCAAGTCACTTTGTATTGCTTCCGTTTGTTGCTCCAACCCTTGTTCTGTTATCGGAATTGCCTTTGTTCCCTCACTTGCCCGTTTTTTGATAAAATAAAGTTGTTATTAGCTCCGACACTGTTTTCTCTATTTGGAACCCAAAATGGTAACTTCACTGCCTGTGTAACTGAGCGTGGAGTAGAAAAGACGCCATTGCAACCGTTAGTCACTTCCTCCGATGGATGTCATGTCATCTCATTGTCATCTCATTAGCATTCTGCTGTTACCAATCACCTGAACATTGACTTTATTGGGATTTAAGGTCGTACTCTAAGCAATGCCTTCAGCACCAGGATCTTCCCTACTAGTACGTTTGAACCCATCATGAAATTCTGAAACATAAGCAGTTTGTGTTCTGCAAGCTGCCATATCCCTACTAATTTTATTTTGTTTCCTGGCCACAACAGTTTTTCAAAGTGATCCAGCCCAAGAAACATCTGTTCATAGTTCACCCTTAAATCAGATTGTGCAGAAAAATAGCTGGTTAATTCAGTTTCTTTTGATTTTAAAGTAGGTAGCAACTCATCCAAAATACTGCAATTATTATGGATGAGTTTTGCAAGCAGTTCCAACCCTACTTTATTGAAAAATGCCACCAGCTCTTGAAAAAAGGGATCTCCAGCACGAACCCTATTGGCAAGTTGAACACACGCAAGCCTTTCGGCCCAATTTCGTGCTGAATACAAAATTCAAAATATTTGTTATCTGTAGCCACAGCTCTATATTTCCTCAACCCCCTTTACAATTTGGCTACGAGCGTGGCCACATTTTCATGAATAGCAATATTGTCAATATCAGTCAATGTAGAGTTAACAGGGTCGTAATTATAGTTGGTTGCAGAATGTACATCCTTATAACAGGGTTTACCTTGCGTTGATAAAACTTTCACAGTCCCAGTACTAGAAATGACAGTGGACGTACTGGCAGTGGAATCAACAGATTCATTCCTTTTCCTGGTATAAGATTTAAGTCATTCATTTAGGATGTCCATCTTTCTCTTCATTTCATTATAACTCCCAATCACATCCTGCAAAGCCTTATCTTGACTTTCAGGCACAGGATGAATAGACAAATTGAGCAAGGTATCTTCAACCACACCAGCCATCAGGAACCAGAGAAAAAAGAAACACAAAACTAAAAAAAATGGAACCACCTGAAGCCTTGACAGAAACCGAGAACTACAAAATACAAAACTGTCAGGGATGTTGCTGAAAAAACAAGAGGCACTTAGTGTAATAAACTTTTAATTGACGCTTCCGTAAAAACTTCTTCAGAAATACAAAAAGACAATTCAACACACTCAGTTTAAATAGAAAATCTTAACCAATGAAAATCGCTTTACATTAAAAATACAATTAAGAAATCAATTAAAACGTAATTGTCAGTATAATTAAAAAGCAGTCCACACCACCAATTTTCTTAAGCGGCCTTAAACTTATGAGCTTTCAAGAAACATTTTATATTAATAGTCTCGTTCAGGCCAGGAGGTACATCTGCTTACAACTTTAACCGCCATTCAACCTCCTTCATTTCAGCTTCATTTTTGTAATCACCCTCATATTTTCTGATACATGTTCCAACACCCCAAAATTAATTTTTTTTTAAATTAGCACAAAGCACCGAGTGTCTGAACAAAGCATTATTACTGTCTTTCCTTTTTATAGCATACACATGTTCTCTTATTCTTGTAACAAAATTCCTAGTTATCATGCCAACATAAAAACTGGGGCATACGGAACATAAAGCAATATAAATGACCCCCTTTGTATTGCAATTAAATCTACCTCCTGGCTTGATAGTATATGTTAAATGCTCCAAACTAATATAAGGCCCTTCATTGATGTATCTGCAAACATTACAACCATGGCACTTATAAGTTCCTAATGGTTTGTCAGTTCTTGGTAAAATAATTTGATCACCGCTAAAATTCTCTAACATAGACTTAAAATGTCTTCCTTTCTTATACACAAACTTTGGCTTGTCCCCTAAGGCCTTTGCCAAATCTAAACTACCCAAAACTATCCTCCAATTTCTTTCTGTAATATTCCTGATTCTATATTAAATCATTAAATGCTTAGAAAAGCGAACAATGATTTATCGACCACATGTAAGCGAAAGCTTACAAACTTGAATGCTTAGAACAGCGATTTTTTCCAAGGGAAAAAAAATCACTGTTCCAAAAAAAATACACTTAAAACATGACATAAAATGGGGGGCTTCGCACCCACACCCACTGATGTGGGGGGTTGTGCCCCCCACCCCCCTACTTAAGTATACCAACTCCGAGATCACACTGCAGTGACGAAAACGACAAAGTAATGGATGCAGCCAAGCGATTTCTTGGGAAAGAATTTGCTTATATGCTGCTTCGTCATTTTGCCTTTTCGTCTTTTCAAGTTCAACCAAGATGCATTGGAAATGAATGCATCTTCTGTCATCTAATAGGAACCCATATTCCTGATACTAATACCATCAGTGGACATGTCCAGACTATAAAAAGGTACAGAGAAATTATTACTGCTACTTTCTCTGTTTAAATCTGTTTGAGATTTAAAACCATGCTGGAGAATCGGTGCAAAGGCTCCAGCTCTTTTGGCTATAACATCCTTCTTACCATTTTTATGACTCTAAATAAAGAGGAAATACAGGTAATTTCCCGTACAAAATCCTCATCCTTACTTGTCATATGAGATGCCTGAATAAATTGGCCTCTCTGAATATTCTTCATCATAAAAGAAGGATGACTACTATAAGACAAGTAACCACTGGAGAAGGTGGGCTTCCTGTAAATACAACTAATAAACTCAGAACTATCTTGGTTCCAATTAGTTGATTTCTTAATTGTGTTTTAAATGTAAAGCGATTTTCATTGGTTAAGATTTTCTATTTAAACTGAATGTGTTGAATTGTCTTTTTGTATTTCTGAAGAAGATTTTACAAAAGCGTCAATTAAAAGTTTATTACACTAAGTGCCTCTTGGTTTTTCAGCAGCATCCCTGACAGTTTTGTATTTTGTCAGTGCAAATAGACTGGAACAATTAGTCACTACTCACAATGAGGAACAACATCTTGGATCATGTCCTTACCAATATGGGGGCATCTTACACCATCCCTTATGTGTATTCATCTCTTGTTAGATCTGACCATAAAACTATCTCCTGTGAAATACAATCAAAAGCATATACCCCTTCCACCCAAAATACAGTTATTTTTTTTTTTCTAAAACAAACTACCTAATCTTAAGTGATACATTCTCAAGCTTTAAATTCCCACCAAACCCAGTTAACTCTGCTGAATACATGGAAACATATATCACCATAATATACCAGCATGTAAACAGATGCACAGATACGCCATGTACCTTGCAGAAACAAGTGCAGTGCAAACCCCAGAAATAAACCCCTTTGATGGAAGCAGTCTCAAGGAATTTAATAAAATCCACCAAAGTCAAGTTTGAGACTGTAATAGTCATCCAACCCAAAGACAATCACAAGGCTTTATTTTAGTTATGCTCGTATTTTCAGAAGCGCAATGCAGGAATACACTGAGCTGATTATAATCAATGTTGTCAGCACAGAGACTGAATATATCCTGAACCTACTGGCCAATAAATTCAGTTCAAACCTTATCCTTCTCCCCCTCCATCTATCACAAGATCTCCACAAGATATAACTGAAACTAACACACCTCCAGCCATCACACAAGACCAAGTCCTAAAAGTGCTATCAAAACCTAAAACTACTGTACCAGTGGGATTTGTCACTATCCCTGGATGCATCTTAAATAGCATAAAGCAATATTTATCCACTCCCCCCTCCCCTGTACAATGCACTTTATTTTCAGGCTACAGACTACTAAGAGGTGACTTGTCTGGCATACAAGGCATCTTCCAACCCAATACTGATGGACCTATTGCACATTAGGAAATCAAACGGCATAATTAATACTCAGTCTAGGCATTTTCATCTTCTCTGCAACATCAACAGAATGGCTCAGAGGGACAGGCATATTTCTCAGAGGATACCACTGTGCTGGTTCAGACTCCCAGTCCATATAAAACAAACCTCATCACTGTCTATATCCAAACACAACTAGGATCTATGGATGCGTAATAGAAAATGTACCCTAGGAGTGTCCCCTGTACTACTAATGGACATAGGGAGCTCCTAAATTCTATATTCCACACATGGGTCCTCTCAAGTTATCTAAGGTATGATCCCAGGTATCTTCAGCCTGGTAATTATTGACCATGGGATGGGTATGGCCAATCTAACACCAAACAGGATGGGTTAATTTAAACACCAAAAGGAAATATGTCTGGTCTTAAAATGAGCAGCTAGGCTAGTACTTACCTATGTACCTATGAGCCTATATTTCAGATATAGATGCTTGTCATTAATACCTGTAAGAGGAATAGTGTCAAAACCTTGGACAGGTCTAGATAAGCTGCAGTTATTTACTGCATTACCTCTATGCACTGCTTTCTGACTTTTCTGAAGAAATGAATAAGGTTGAGGGGGCTGGATTTGCCTTTGAGAAATCCAAGTTCACGACACCCAGATTTAAGGGATCATCAATGTCCAGATTAATAATACCTTAGTTAATATGTCCCTAGGCTTTAAATAGGATCATAGGATATTATTAGGCTATTGAACCAGAGGTCATTTTAAGCCTACATGTTTCATTCCAATGTAATAATGTAGAAAAGCTAGTCAATGCCCAAGATTGCATTTATTGATGACTATCCATGTCCAGGAGGGTTGTGAGTGCTATCCCCTGTAAGAATTTATTGTCTCCCATCCTCTCATCCAGGTTCCTCCTGAACAGTGTCATAGAGTTGCTCTGTCTTACATGAATTGGTAGCCTATTCCAAAGACACGGCAGTTGCTGGGAGATAAATCTGCCCCTCCAGCATGTCCTATTTAAGTTGCAGGTCATATTTATGTTCCTGGAATGGGTAGCCTTGTCCCATTTGATTTATGGAAATCAGCAAGTTCATTAGGTTTGGGTCTTGGATTGTTCTGTAGGCCAGGCATAGGTCTCCCATAAGAAGCCTATACAATACAGAGTATAGTGACAGGGAGTTTAGTCAGTCCGTGTAAGGCACATGCTGCAGCTCCTTGATCTTCTTTGTTAGAAACCTCTGAGGTCTCTCTAATTGCTGTAGGTGCTTAGTATGGTACATACCGAATGAGGCATTATACTCAATTATAGGCCAGATAAGTGCCAAATATATAACTTCTTTTGCTCTTGAGGTGATGCCATTACTGATCAGGTGTGCTGCATAGAATGCTTTCCTTACTATGGTAGACACGTGGTGGACAGAGTTAAGGTTACAGTCAACCTGTGATCTCAGGGTAGTATTGTTGATTTGATAGTGTGAGTGGACATTGTTTGTGCTGAAGGGAATTATGATGCATTTTTTTGCATTCAGTTTAAGGCCATGTCTAATACATCAGTCGCATGTCTGCATGAGACCCTGCTGGAGCATACTGACAACTCATTTTTATATTATTTCACATCACCTGTTAGTGATATAGAATCCGTGGTGTATGATTACTTTGAAACTGGTGGATCTTGCTCATCTTAATTTGTTCCTATTGAAACCCTGGATTTTTGCTTTTTATGTTTTGATACTTTTTAAACATTGTATTTAAATTATTTGTCCTGGAGGTTTTCTCCCCGGACCTCCACTGAAAATAGGATCTTTCTGACCCAGTGGACAGTAGATAAATAAATTTGGGGATGCAATGATTGCACCTAGTTTGCAGTTGTCTGCATACGTTGTCAGCCACATTCCCTTAGTTTTCACCTGAACTTCTAAGAGGTATACACCAAACAGTAGGTGGCCCAGCACTGACCCCTGTGGCACCCCACTGGTAACAGGTCTTCTGGTTGATGTGGAGTCACCCACTTTGATAGTGTGTGTCCAGTTTGTGAGTCAGTTTGTAACCCATCTTACAATGAAGGGGTTTACCTTCAGTTTGCTAGGTTTATTGGTAATGCTTGAATATGGGATTGTGTTGAAAGCCTTTGCCATGTCGAGGTATGCTGTTTGCACAGATTTGCCCTTGTCAATGGCCTTCGTCACATTTTCAAAGAAATCTACCCGATTTAACAGGCAGGATCTGCCCTTGATGAAGCCGAATTGGGGAGGATCCAGGGTTTGGAAGTCACCTATGTCTTTATTTATGAGGTCAATAATGATACATTCCATGGCCTTACAGATGAGACTGGTCAGCCTTATGGGTCTGTAATTCTCCGTCTAGGTTATTGTTCCTCTCCCAGCAGTGGTGATAACTTGTCCACCAGTATCCAGGCCAGTGATGCCCCCAGCTTTTATACTCATCTCAAAGTGGAATAGCTTTGCGCTGTTTACCTGCAATGTAGTACAGTAAAAATGTGTTAAGCTAGATGTTATATCAGCAATATACAGGACGCAGCAGAAAATAGGATTCTTACAGCCTCTGCCTGTTGTCAAACAAATGACAGCAGTGTGTGGGTTTTTTTTTGTAATTATGTAATTAGCAGTACATGTCTAGTTATGTTTAGTTGATGAAGCAGCTGTTTTTTGCTTTGATGATAGTAGGGTGGGTTCATTTCAGCCCTTATGAAGACAGTTGAGAAGTTTGCAGGTGAAAACATTTGAAGACAAAGAAAAGGCAGAGAAGGGGTGACAGTTACACAGTATTTACAACACTTACAGAAGAAGGTAATACATAGCAATAGCTCAGGTGTATAAGACAGAAGAAAAGCAGACATTAACAGGAAAAAAAGGCAGTAAGTGACTTAGTAATTACTTCCGGAAAAGCCAAAAGCAATAATAAAGCACATATCTATAATACTATTGAGCAATTCTCTTTAAATATTTAGACAGTTTAAGTACCTTCAGGAATCGGCTACATACAACTGAGAAGTATCACAAGACAACTTTGATGCATAATGGTGATAATTTTGAAATAATAGCTTGTTACAGCAGAAATCTACTCCGAGTGTCAGATTGTTGCAGAAGTATACTGTGTGACCACTTCTAGAAAGTTCAGCAAACTAGGCACATAATCTTATCAAACAGGGGTTAATAAACTGTTCTATGTTGAAAAAGGCTACCAAATACAGTACAGTAAAGAGAATAAATAATTGCCCGTGCAAAAATATTTCATTGAAATCTCTAGTTTCAAGATATTCTTTTTATTAGAGTGCAAAGTTTGTAATGATGTACATATGGTTGTTAAAATAGAAATAGTTCAATACATAGTTTTATTGTAATAGAGTGCACTTACTCTTTAGGAATAAATTAGCAGGTGGACTTGTATCTGTAGCCCAGTGCAGCAGATCTAATGCAAGGTAAACATCACATTTACAAATGTAGAGCCCTTCATCCATTGCTGTAGCACTTTCAGTGATATACTGAGTCTCAGTGAAGGAGCTTGAAGGATACGATAATAATTCATTGTTTTTATAAAATTTACAATGTCTTAATGTGTATATGCTGTGACACTCGATAG